>NC_073244.2:320434-633369 GCF_029281585.2 Gorilla gorilla gorilla | reverse complement strand
CAGATAGCGGTGAAGGAATTTCCATGTTTATACAGATAGCAGTGTAGATATTTCCATGTTTATACAGATAGCGGTGTTGATATTTCCATATTTATACAGATGGCAGTGTAGATAATTCCATGTTTATAGATATTGCGGTGTACATATTTCCATGTTTATAGAGATAACGGCGTAGATATTTCCATGTTTTTGCAGATAGCGGTGTAGATATTTCCATGTTTATACAGAGAGCACTGTAGATATTTAGACGTTTATAGAGATAGCGGTGTAGATATTTCCCTGTTTTACAGATAGCAATGTAGATATTTCCATGTTTATACAGATAGCGGTGCAGATATTTCCATGTTTATAGAGATTGCAGTGTAGTTATTTCCAAGTTTATACAGATAACGGTGTAGATATTTCCATGTTTATACAGATAGCAGTGTAGATATTTCTGTGTTTATACAGAAATCGGAGTAGGTATTTCCATGTTTACCCAGATAGCAGTGTAGACATTTCCATGTTTACACAGATAGAATTGTAGATATATCCATGTTTATAGAGATGGCTGTGTAGACATTTCCATGTTTATACAGATAGTGGTGAAGATTTTTCCATGTTCGTACAGAGAGCGGTGTAGATATATACATCTTTATATGGTTGGCGGTGTAGATATTTCCATGTTCATACAGATGGCGTTGTAGATATTTCCATGTCTATAGAGATGGCGATCTAGATATTTCCATGTTTACAGAGATAGCAGTGTACTTATTTACATGTTTATTTAGATAGCGGTGTGGATACTTCCATGTTTATACAGATAATGGTGTAGATGTTTCCATGTTTATACAGATCGCGGTGTAGATATTTCCATGTTTATACAGATAGCGGTGTAAATATTTTCATGTTTATACAGATAGCGGTGTAGATATTTCCATGTTTATACAGATAGCGCTGTAGATATTTCCATCTTTATACAGATGGCGGTGTAGATATTTCCATGTTTGTACAGAAGGCCGTGTAGATATTTCCATGCTTATACAGATGGCAGTGTAGATATTTCCATGTTTATAGAGATGAAGGTCTAGATATTTCCATGTTTATACAGATAGCGTTGTAGTTATTTCCATGTTTATTGAGATAACATTGTAGATATTTCCATGTTTATACAGATAGCGGGGTAGATATTTCCATGTTCAAATGGATAGCGGTGTAGATATTTCCATGTTCATACAGATAGCAGTGTAGATATTTCCATGTTCATACAGATAGCGGTGTATATTTTTCCATTTTCATACAGATGGCAGTACAGATATTTCCAGGTTCATACAGATGGCGGTGAAGATATTTCTATGTTGATACAGAAGGCGGTGTATATATTTCCATGTTGATACAAATGGCGGTGTAGATAATTCCATGTTCTTACAGATGGCGGTGTAGATATTTACATGTTTATACAGATAGCGGTGAAGATATTTCCATGTTTATACAGAGAGCAGTGTAGTCATTTCCAAGTTTTTACCGATAGCGGTGTAGATATTTCCATGTTTATAGAGATAGCAGTCTAGTTATTTCCATGTTTAAACAGATAACAGTGTAGATATTTCCATGTTTATGCAGATAGAGGTGTAGATATTTCTGTGTTTATACAGATAACATTGTAGATATTTCCATGATCATACAGATGGCGTTGTAGATAATTCCAGTTTGATACAGATGGCGGTGTAGATATTTCCATGTTTATACAGATGACGGTGTAGATATTTCCATGTTTATACAGATGGCGGTGTAGATATTTCCATGTTTACACAGATAGCGGTGTTGATATTTCCATATTTATACAGATAGCGGTGTAGATATTTCCATGTTTATTCAGATAGCGGTGTAGATATTTCCATGTTTATATAGATAGCGGTGAAGATATTTCCCAGTTTTACAGATAGCAGTGTAGATATTTCCATGTTCATACAGATAGAGGTGTAGATTTTTCCATGCTCCTACAGATGTCGGTGAAGAAATTTCCATGTTGATACAGATGGCGGTGTATATATTTCCATGTTGATACAGATGGTGATGTAGATAATTCCATCTTCTTACAGATGGCTGTGTAGTTATTTCCATGTTCTTGCAGATGGCGGTGTAGATATTTCCATGTTTATACAGATAGCGGTGTATATATTTAAATGTTCAAACAGATAGCGGTGTAGATATTTCCATGTTTACAGAGATGGCGGTGTAGATATTTCCTTCTTTATAGAGATATTGTTGTAGATATTTCCATGTTTATACAGATAGCGGAGTAGATATTGCCATGCCTGTACAGATAGCGGTATAGATAGTTCCATGTTTATACAGATGGCAGTGTGGATATTTCCATGTTTATAGATATAGCGGGGTAGATATTTCAGTGTTTATAGAGATAGCGGTGTAGATATTTCCATGTTTATACAGATGGCAGTGTAGATATTTCCATGTTTATAGAGATGGCGGTGTAGATATTTCCTTGTTTATACAGATAGCGGTGTAAATATTTCGATGTTTATAGAGATAGGTTTGTAGGTATTTCCATGTTCATACAGATAGCGGTGTAGATATTTCCATGTTCATACAGAAGGCTGTGTAGATATTTCCATCTTCATACAGATGGCGGTGAAGATATTTGCATGTTCATACAGATGGCGGTGTAGATATTTCTATGTTCATACAGATGTCGGTGTAGATATTTCCATGTTCACACTGATGTCTGTGTAGTTATTTCCATGTTCATACAGATGACGTTGTTGATATTTCCATTTTCATACCCAGGGCGGTGTAGATATTTCCATGTTTATAGAGACGGCGGTGTACATATTTCCAAGTTTATACAGATGGCAGTGTAGATATTTCCATGTTCATACAGATAGCAGTGTAGATATTTCCATGTTTATGGAGATATCGGTGTAGATATTTCCATGTTTATACAGATAGCGGTGTAGATATTTCCATGATTACACAGATAGCGGTGTAGATATTTCCATGTTTATATAGATAGCGGTGTAGATATTTACATGTTTATACAGATAGCGGTGGAGATATTTCCATGTTTATACAGACAGCAGTGTAGATATTTCCATGTTTATACAGAGAGAATTGTAGATATTTCCATGTTTATAGAGTTAGCGGTGTAGATATTTCCCAGTTTTACAGATAGCAGAGTAGATATTTCCATGTTTATACAGATTACAGTGTAGACGTTTCCACGTTTATACCGATAGCGGTGTAGATATTTCTGTGTTTATACATATAACGGTGTAGATATTTCCATGATCATACAGATGGCGGTGTGGATATTTCCATTTTGATACAGATTGGGTGTAGATATTTTCATGTTTATACAGATGACGGTGTAGATATTTACATGTTTATAGACATGGCGGTGTAGCTATTTCCATGTTTTTACACATTGCAGTGTCGATATTTCCATGTTTATGGAGATATCGGTGTAGGTATTTCCATGTTTATAGAGAGAGCGTTGTAGATATTTCCATGTTTATACAGATAGCGTTGTAGATATTTCCCTGTTTTACAGATAGCAGTGTAGATATTTCCATGTTTATACAGATAGCGGTGTAGATATTTCCATGTACATACAGATAGCGGTGTAGATATTCCCATGTTTATTCAGATGGTAATGTAGATATTTACATGTTTATTGGGATGGCGGTGTAGATATTTCCTTATATTGACAGAGAGCTGTGTAGATATTTCCATTTTTATACAGATAGCGCTGAAGATATTTCCATGATTATACAGATAGTGGTGTAGATATTTCCATGTTTATACAGATAGCAGTGTAGATATTTTCATGTTTATACAGATAGCGGTGTAGATATTTCCATGTTTATGGAGACGGCATTATAGTTATTTACTTGTTTATACAGATGGTGGTGTCGATATTTCCATGTTCATACAGATAGTGGTGTAGATATTTCCATATTTATACACATGGCGGTGTAGATATTTCCATGTGCATACAGATGCCGGTGTAGATATTTCAATGTTTATAGAGATGACGGTGTAGATATTTCCAAGTTTGTACAGATGGCGGTGTAGGTATTTCCATGTTTATACCCATAGCGGTGTAGATATTTCCATGTTTATACACATAGCGGTATAGATATTTCTATGTTTACAGAGATATTGGTGTAGATATTTCCATGTTTATAGAGATAGTCGTGTAGATATTTCCATGTTTATAGAGATAGCGGTGTAGATAATTCCCTGTTTCACAGACAGCAGTGTAGATATTGCCATGTTTATTCAGATTTTGGTGTAGATATATCCATGTTTATAGAGATAGCGGTGTAATTATTTCCATGTTTATAGAGATGGCGGTGGAGATATTTCCATGTTTATAGAGATGGCGGTGTAGATATTTCCATGTTTATACAGACGGCGGTGTAGGTATTTCCATGTTTATACAGATAGCGGTGTAGGTATTTCCATGCTTATACCGAGAGCGGTGTAGATATTTCCATGCTCATACAGATAGCGTTGTAAATATTTCCATGTTTATACAGATAGCGGTGTAGATATTTCCATGTTTATAGAGATAGCGTTTTAGATATTTCCATGTTTATAAATATAGCGGTATAGATATTTCCATGTTTAAACAGATGGCGGTGTAGATATTTCCATGTTTATACAGGTGGCGGTGTAGTTATTTCCATATTCATACAGATGGCGTTGTAGATATTTCAATGTTTATAGAGATGGCGGTGTAGATATTTCCATGTTTATACAGATGGCGGTGTAGGTATTTCCATGTTTATACAGATAGCGGTGTAGGTATTTCCATGCTTATACAGATAGCGGTGTAGATATTTCCATGTTCATACAGATAGCGTTGTAAATATTTCCATGTTTATACAGATATCGTTGTAGATATTTCCATGTTTATAGAGATAGCGGTATAGATATTTCCATGTTGATACACATAGCGGTGTAGATATTTCCATATTTATAGAGATAGCGGTGTAGATATTTCCAAGTTTATAGAGATGGCGTCTTGGATATTTCCATGTTTATATATGTGGCAGTGTATATATTTCCACGTTTATGCAGATGGCGGTGTAGACATTTCCATGTTTATACAGATGGTGGTGTAGATATTTCCATGTTTATACGGATGGCGGTGTATATACTTCCATATTTATACAGATGGCGCTGTAGATATTTTCATGTTCATACAGATAGCGGTGTAGATATTTCCATGTTTATAGAGATGGCGCTGTAGATATTTCCTTGTTTATACACATAGCAGTGTAGATATTTCCATGTTTAAAGAGATGGCGGTGTAGATATTTCCATGTTTGTACAGGTAGCGGTGAAGATATTTCCATATTTATTCAGGTAGCGGTACAGATATGTGAATTCATTAAACCTCTTTTTCTTTATAAATTACCCAGTCTTGGGTATGTCTTTATCAGCAGCATGAAAATTGACTAATACACTCACTGTCCATGAATGATACTCTGTTAGCCCTTTTGCATTGTTATAAAGAAATACCTGAGGCTGGGTTATTTATAAAGAAATGAGGTTTATTTGGCTCCTTGTTGTGAAGGCTGTACATGAAGCATAGTACTGGCACCTGCTTCCAGGGAGGGCATCAGGAACCTTCCAATCATGGTGGAAGGTGAAGGGAAACCAGCATATCACATGGTGAGAGTGGAAGCAAGAGAGACAGGGAAGAGGTTTCAGTCTCTTTTAAACAACCAGATATCGCATGAACTCACAGGGTAAGAACTCATTCATTACCAAGAGGACAGCACCAAGCCATTCAGGAGGCATCTATCTCCAACATTGGGGATCACATTTTAACGTGAGATTTGAAGGGGACAAACATCCAAACTATGTCAGATACCAAAGCTGACAATGCTTAGGATCTTTAGCTGTTCCAGGTTCTGGGAAAAGGGAGAGAGTTAGCTTCCCTCGTCTATGCTCTGCTACTCCATATTATATTAGTAATTATTGTTCTCTAAAGGTTTTTGAAAGCAAATAAACAAATGCAAGGCAAAATATACGGAATGCAAGGCAAAACATACGAAATGCAAGGCAAATGCATTAAAAACTTTTGAGTGTTAATATATAGATTTTATTTTATCTTTTTAATTTCTTTTGCTTAACCAAATAGATTATGTAGTTTTGATTAACTGGCCATGAAATAGCTCTGCCTACATAGAATTTCCCATGAATAATTGGTTGTGGAGACTTTTATGTGTAACCCAAATCCTCCCTCAAAACTGAAGTTTGCCCAGCTATTGGGAGTGTTGGCAAATCATGCCTCTCAGCTGATTCTCTCTAGAATTTATTCTCAGGAGATCTAATTAATAACTTGTCAAGCTGATGTCCATCCTTGGGGACAACTCGTATCTGAAGAATGGCCAGTGAAAGGTATTAAAACTCCATACTCCTGCCTCAATTTAGGGCAACTCTGAAGGGTCACCCCAGCTTCTCAGCTCCCCCTTGAGATTAGCTGAGGTATTTGTTGTGACTGCCTCACATCTCAACTCCCTTTGTCCAATTCAGCTTTTTCGCCACAGTTGTTGGCTCCTAGGATTTTACCCAGGTAAATGTTCTCTACACAAATCTCTATCTCAAATCTGCTTTACAGGGAATGTGGCCTCAGACAGGTTTTCATTAGGTTCTGGACGTAACTCTCATTAGTCATTGATATGATTTGGCTGTGTCTCCACCCGAATCTCACCTTGATTGTAATTATCCCCGCATGTCAAGGATGGAGTCAGGTGGAGATCATTGAATCATAGGGGCGGGTTCCCCCTACTGTTCTCCTGGTAGCGAATAAGTCTCACGAGATCTGATGCTTTTAAAATGGGAGCTTCCCTACACAAGCTTTCTTCTCTGCTACCATTTAAGATGTGCCTTTGCTTCTTTTTTGCCTTCTGCCGTGACTGTGAGGCCTCCCCAGCCATGTGGAATTGTGAGTTCCTTAAACCTCTTTCCTTTCTAAATTACCCGGTCTTGGGTATGACTTTATTAGCAGCATGAGAACAAACTAGTGCAGTCTGTTCTATAAGCCCAAGTCGGATCACAGAGTCCCGCTTTCTGTTTTTTTTTTTCTAGCCCATATTTCTACTAAAACTTGACTCATATAGACTTAAAACAAAATAATTAAGCATGGCTAGTATTTATTTAATATTTTATACGTGTCAGGTACTGTATTTTGTAACTTATCTTTTAATAATCTTTCCAAATCTCTAAAAGGAGAATTCTGCTCTTTTATAGAGAAAATAAGGATGGCTCAATCTTTTGATTTTTATTACAAGCTTTATTTTGTATAACATATAATAAACTAAAAATATTGAAAGTTTAGAAACCATCAGCACGCAATCGAGGTGATGGAAATATACTTCACCTCCAGTTTCCTGATGCCTCTTTATAATACATTTCTCTGGCCCCTCATTCCTGGCCCTTAAAAACCACCAAACTGCTTTCTGTCACTGGACAGTAATTTATACAGTCAAAAAATGTATATAAATAAAATTTTACACTATGCACTTTTTTGTCTGACATTTTATGTTTTTTTCTCTGCATGTTTTACCTCTAGAGTCTGCCTTGTTTCACTTAGTATAGTTATTTTGAGATTCATTCATGTTATAGTATGTATCCATAATTAATTCGGATAAAGCAAGTTAATTCATTAATGTATTGATTGATATTTAGACTGTTTCTAGTTTGGGCTATTATGAATACATGTGCTATGAACATTTGTGTTGATATCATTATATGAACACCTACTTTTATCTCTCTTGGGTAAATACCCAGGAGTGCAATGGCTGAGTCTTACGGCAGAAGTATGTTTAACTTTTTAAGGGACTCTTAAACTGTTTTTCAAAGGTTACACTTTTTTGTATTCCCATCAGCAGTGTATGAGAGTTTCAGCTTCTCCACATCCAAGCCAGTGCTTGGCTGTTATCAGTCATGCTAATCTTAGCTATTTAAAAATAGATAGTGGCGTCTCATTTTGGTTTTAATTTACATTGCCCTAAGCATTAATTATGTTGAGCATATGTGCTTATTTACCAAACAAATGTCTACTTTGTAATGTCTGTTCCAGTCTTTCACCCAAGTTTTAAATGGGGTTGTTTGTTTTTCATTATTAAATTTTGAGCTTTTAAAATATATTTTTGATGCAAGCCTTTCATCAGATATATGAATTGCAAATATTTTCTCCCAGCCTGCAGCTTGTCTTTTCAGTCTCTTAATAGATTCTTTTGAAGAGCAGATTCTTTTTTTTAAATTTGATGAGTTCTTCTTATCAATATATTATTATATAAATCATGCTGTGGGGTCATATCAAAGAAAGCTTTGCCTGACTCAAAGTCCCAAATGTTTTCACATCTTCCCTCTCCTCTCCTTTGGGAACTGAGATTACAGGTAAATTCAGTTACTTGAAATTTACTGTCTACTATTGCTCTGTTCATGTTTTTTAAAAATTTATTTTCTCTCTCTATTTTATTTTGAGAGGTGTCTATCTTTTCTTCTTTAATGACTAACGTGCTATCAGCCTACCATGTAGCTGGGACTACAGCCGCATGCTACTATGCCCCGCTAATTTTTGTATTTTTAGTAGAGATGGGATTTCACCATATTGGTCAGGCTGGTCCTGAACTCCTGACTTCGTGATCCACCTGCCTCGGCCTCGCAAAATGCTGAGATTACAGGCGTGAGCCACTGCGCCCAGCCTCCTTTAGTGTATCTTGCATGTCTCTATTTTAGAACATATAGAATACTGTTTCAATAAGCATTTGAATGTTCTTAACTGATAACTCTGGCACCTTGATTTACTCTGGATCAGTTCTGACTCAGTGATTTTTCTCCTTATTATGAGCCACGTTCTTCTGTCTTTTGTTTTTACTGTTGTGTCTCTGCTAAACTGTGTCTGGATGTCAGATATGGTGACTTTTATCTTATTGAGTGCTGGAAGTATATATAAATATTCTTGATCTTTGTATTGGTATGTATTTAAGTTTAGTTGGAAAGAGTTTGACTCTTTTTGGTCTTGCTTTAAAAATTCATTAGGTGGGATCAGACCAGTTCTCATTTTAGAGCTAATCACTCCCAACTAGTGAGGCAAGATCCTTCTGGGTATCCCTGGGAATCTTGAGGTGTTTCTGGTTTGGCTGATAAAATAAGCACTATTACTGGACCTTGGTGAGCATGTGTACTGTTACTTTTCATCTTATCTGGGTGTTGTTTCCCCAACCGTAGGTACTTTTCTCTAGGCCTGTCCTAACAATTACTTAGCTATGTACTTTAGGGGGACCCTTTGCAGAGCTCTGGAGTTCTCTTTCTGTGCAGCCCCTTCTTCTCAGAAACCTTGTCCTGAGAGCTCATGTCAACATGGTTTCTGTGGACTCTCAGCTCTGTCCCCTCAGCTCAGGGAGAACAATGGGCTCCTCTTGGGCTTTTCTCCTGCAGTAGTCGGCTGGAAAACTTTCTCCAGGCATAAATTAGGGCAGTTGATAGGCTCACCTTGTTTGAGACTGACTTTACAGGGTCTTGCAAACTTTTGTGGCATACATTTTGGCCATTTTTTTGGTTGTTTCAGGAGGGAGAGAAAGTCTAGTTCTTGTTACTCCATCATGGTCATTGCAGAAGTCAACCTAACTGATATTTATCAATACAGTCTGTTGCTACACATTGAACTTGCTTAAGATAATTTTTAGATGGCACAGAACTTTCTGTCCATTGAATGAGACTCTCTGCTTATTTTGCAAGTGCTCATTTGTATGGAGACATTTGTATGGAGAAACTTCAAAAAGTTTGTGGAAAAATGAAGTTAAAAGATAAACATTGAAAATGTGATCTTCGGTTTTCATCCCTAAAGAACTGATGGTCCTGGGAACTTAACAATGTCAATGCAGTCTCTTATACATCATTAACTTAAGAAAAATGGGTGCCCTTTCCACATTTGTTGAGATTGGGAAACAAAAAGAAGTCAGAAGGAGCCAAATCAGAGCTGTAAGGTGGACGCCTGACAATTTCCCATTGAGACTCTCACAAAATTGCCTTTGCTTGATGACAGGAATGAGCAGAAACATTGTGGTGTTAGAGGACTGTCTGCTAAAGCTTTCCCAGGTATTTTGCCCTAAAACTTTGGCTAACTTATTCAAAACACTCTCATGATATGCAGATATTATTGTTCTTTGACCTTCCACAAAGTCAACAAGCAAAATGCCTGGAATGTCCCCAAAAAACTGTTGCCGTGACCTTTGCTCTTGAGTGATCCCCTTTTGCTTTGACTGGACCACTTCCACCTTTGGTAGCCATTGCTTTGATTGTGTTTTGCCCTCAGGATCATACTGGGAAAGCCATGTTTTATCTTCTGTTACAATTCTTCAAAGAAATCCTTCAGGATCTTGACCCTAGTTCTTTAAAATTTCCATTGAGAGCTCTCCTCTTGTCTGCAGCTGATCTGAGCACAACACTTTTGGCACCCATGCAGTGGAAAGTTGGTTCAACTTTAATTTTTTAGTCAGAACTGTGTAAGCTGAACCAATTAAGATGTCTACGATGTTGGCTATTGTTTGTGCTGTTGATTATCAGTCCTCTTCAATTAGGGCACAAACAAGATTAATTTTTTTCCTTGCAAATTGATACGGACGATCTGTCCCTGTGGACTTCATCTTCCACATCATCTCGTTTCTTCTTTAAAAAAGCTGTCCGCTTGTGAACTACTGATTTCTTTGGTGCATTGTCCCCTCAAGCTTTTTGTAAAGCATCAGTGATTTCACCATTCTTTCACTCAAGCTTCATCATAATCTAATGTTTGTTCTTGCTTCAATTTTAGCAGAATTTACATTGCTCTGCTAGGGGCTCTTTTCAAACTAATGTCTACTCCTTCTTACTGTCTCAAACTAGATCCTGTTCAAACATGCTATAATAAATTAGTATGAGTTTATTTTGCTGCCAAAATTGAAACCTTTGCATAGTTTTTTTCATAATATACATTTTCCATGAACTTTTTAAGGCCTCTCATGTATCCACAGGTAGAGTGCCTTACCTATTCTGACTTCAGTCAATTATTCAAGACCTTTCCTTGTCAGTGATACATTAGAAAGGTAGAGTATTGAAAAATAAGAGTAGCTTCTGCTGATTAAGAAATACTATATCTTTTTCTACTTCTTTCTTTTTTTTTCTTTTTTTTTTCTTTTTTGAGACAGCATCTTTCTCTGTCACCCAGGCTGGAGTGCAGTGGTGTGATCTCAGCTCGCTGCAACCTCTGCCTCCCAGGGTCAAGTGATTCTCCTGCCTCAGCCTCCCGAGTAGCTGGGACTATAGGTGCCTGCCACCATACCCAGCTAATTTTTGTATTTTTAGTGGAGACAAGGTTTCACCATATTGGCCAGGCTGGTCTTGAACTCCTGACCTTGTGATCTGCCTGACTCGGCCTCCCAAAGCGCTGGGATTAGAGTCATGAGCCACCGTACCTAGCTTTCTACTTCTTTCTTATTATTTTCCTCCTCTCTCATTCCCATATTCTCTCCTTTCTCCTACTTTCCTCCCCACTCCCTGTTTCCTTCCTTTCATCTTTCCTATTTTCAAGACTTAATATTTCTTGAACCTCAGATGTTATCATAGTATGTTATTTGTTTAATTTTCACATAACAATAATAGTTTAAATACAAATAATATTTATTTTCATCCCCATGTTATCAGTATAACAGTAAAGATGTGGAGAGGCCAGCTGGGCATGCTGGCTCAAGCCTGTAATCCCAGCACGTTGGGAGGCCGAGGTGGGTGGATCACGAGGTCAGGAGATCGAGACCATCCTGGCTAACACGGTGAAACCCCATCTCTACTAAAAAATAGAAAAAATTAGCTGGGCATGGTGGCGCGTGCCTGTAGTCCCAGCTACTCGGGACGCTGAGGCAGGAGAATAGTGTGAACCCGGGAGGCAGAACTTGCAGTGAGCCAAGATCACGCCACTGCACTCCAGCCTGGGTGACAGAGCGAGACTCTGTCTCAAAATAAATAAATAAATAAATAAATGAAAATAAAATTAAAAAAATGATGTGGAGAGGCCAAACCAATGGCTCTTATATCCACGTTCTTTCTTCTAAATGATTTCACCTTAGTTTTGGTCTGCATCTCTAACCATAGCTAGTTGCAGTAGGACCTTCTATCTGGCCTTGCTGCTCTCATTTTTGGACCTCCTCACTGAAATCAAATTGATCTTTCTAAAATGCAAACCTGGTCTTAGTATTTTATTACTTAAAACCCATTGGTGGCTTTCCATGATTTATGGAATAAAGTCAAAATTCCTGTTTTTGTCAACGTTTCTGTGTGCCTCTCATCCCTACATTTACTGATTCCTGTGTGCCATAAATTGCCAGTTGTCCAGAGTTCATTCTCTTTTTGTTCTTGGGAGGACTTCTGCATCCTGAAACTTTTCCCCTGAAACGTGCTTGGAAAATACCTACTCATTTTTTTCAGATTCAGGTTAGTTTTTTACTTCAGTTTCTTTTCCTGAAGCTTATACTGACCGCTCCATATGGCTTTGGGGATTAGCTACTCATTCCTTTGTGCCCTTTGTAGATACACATTTATCGTGGAGTCTTTTTTCTTTTTTTTTTTTTTTTTTTTTTTTTTGAGACAGAGTCTCACTCTGTCACCAGGCTGGAGTGCAGTGGTGTGATCTCAGCTCACTGCAACCTTTACCTTCCAGGTTCAACTGATTCTCTTGCCTCAGCCTCCCAAGTAACTACAGGCGTGCACCACCGTGCCCAGCTAATTTTTGTATTTTTAGTAGAGATGGGGTTTCACTATGCTGGCCAGGATGGTCTCGATCTCTTGACCTCGTGATCTGCCCACGTTGGCCTCCCAAAGTGCTGGGATTACAGGCATGAGCCACCGCTCCCAATCAGTCATGCAGTCTTTATACTTACTTGTTTACTTGCCTGTGAGCTCACTGAATGCAGGGACTATTTTCTTGTTGCTCTAGCACCTACACCAGTACCTGGTATCCAGAAGCTGTATGCTAAATGTTTGTTGAGTGGCTGTTTGACTGAATGATTGTACTCCTAATTAGTAGATAGAAAGCCATGAACTTCCCAGTTCATCATTCTTTGTGCTCAATTCTGGTTTCTTTATTGTGTTCAAAAGAGTTCCTTAGTGACATAAAACTATGGAGCTAGTATGTCAGCTCATTTAAGCAATGATTGGTTTATGTATATAAGAGGCTTCAATAATTATATATTTTTATTTCAGTTTCAATAAATGATCAATTGATTAGTTTTCTCTGTTTTGGCTTATTGTTCACATTTAATATCAAATAAAAGTGTTTTACTTAAAATTATTCATGCCAATTATGACAGTTAGGTGAATATTACTTTGATTTACATTCCAGTAGTAGTTTTGGTTGAACCCTGAATATGCCAAGACGTCACTTTTCTTTTTTCTTATGAACAGGCTACTGTGTTTACATATATTATTAAAATCTTCTTTGAAAATACGAAGAGTGTTACATTTCTTATATTTAGTTCTCTGTGCTTCAGAATTCCTGTGATACTTGCACTTAAGTCCTTCTGAGCAGTTGATGTTAATATTTATGTGGTTAATTTCATGAAACATGGTGGTTTTCATTTCTATCATTAATTTATACAGGAGATTGTTTTCCAGGTGTAAGCTCAGTCATATAATTAGAAAATTTATAAGCAGAAGGGAGTTATTTGGTCTAACCCATTTATTCTACAGATAGAGAAATTAGAGTCCAGAAACTCTGTCTTCTTTAATGTCTTACAGGTATTTAAGAAAAAAGAATAGACTTGAGGTTTCTGTGTTCTGAACCCAGTGATCTTGACACTGTAATGATCTTCATCCATATTATTCACAGAAGTAAATATAATCACATATTAAATAAGAAACAAAAATACTAAGGGGATATTATACTGAAAAATGAAATAATATTATCTTAATTATTTTGATCAGATTCAATGTATAGCAGCTTGAAGGCTAATAATTCCAATGATTCTCTGAATAAACCATTTTTCTAATAAGATTACAGGTTTTAGTAATCTAATTATTTTGACTGATGCAAATGTTACCCCGCCAGTCTGAAAAATGTGTTTATTTATATGTCATAAAGAATAATTTATTCCAAAAAGGCTAATTTTCAAAATATATGTATCTTCTGAAACTGTATCTATTTTCTTCCCACGTTTTCTAAATATATTTTAGAGGGCATTTGTAGATTTTCATGGTGCTGAAAAATTAAGGTATAACGGTCTCATGAAGGAGAATAATGTCATTTAGACATTGTAATTTTGGAGGATCACAATACTTTTTGGAATGTGGTTGTTGCAGCACTGGTCACTTATACTAATTATATAATAACATACTATACTAACGCAATAATATACCATATTAAATTATTAAATGGTACATTTGTCTTAAATCCTCTAGAATACTGCAAAGAAATAGTTTATATAAGAAAGAGTACCATAGCATACGTGAACACAATGTTTCCTATTTTTTTCTTCTTTTTTATTTTTTTGAAGACAAGTTCTCACTCTGTTGCCCAGACTGGAGTTCAGTGCCATGTTCATAGTTCACTGCAACCTCAAACTCCCAAGCTCAAGTGATCCTCTTGATTCAGCCTCTGAAGTAGCTGTGCCTATAGGTGTGCACCACCACACCGGCTAAGTTTTAAAATTTTTTATAGATATGTTGCCCAAGCTGGTCTCAAATTCTTGAGCTCAAGAGATCTTCTCACCTTGGCCTCCCAGAGTGTTGGGATTACAGGCATGAGCCACCATACTCAGCCAATATTTCTTTTCTAAAAGACATTTTCTAACATACTTCTCATTTTAACTAACATAATATTCAAAGTGTAGATCTGAGAAAGAGATAGTGCCTGCAGATCTGGGATCCTACATGCTAATATTATGGGATGCATTCAGATTTGATCAGCAGATATTCCATTTATTCTAGAACACCACCAGCAGAAGAATGTAATTACGTCTATCACTAAAACTTTGTGTCAATACAGACTACTGTATTTGTTATCATAGATGGTCCTTGGATGGCAGCCTTAAGCAATTTTAAACCTAGACAGGTGATGTACATTTTCTTCTTGGATAATTTTCATTGTTTTATCTAATTTGGTTGTAACTAATGTGTTTAATATGGCTTGCTTGTTTTTTAAAAAGTTGTTCAGTATCCTTAGAACTCAGTGCTGATTTCTTTTTCTAGCAGGCCTTTTATATAGGACATCTCACTTTCTCCTGGCTCTCTACTACTAGCATGAGGTCTCTGAAAAAATCAAGACAGCCAAATAATTTGTTATAGAATAGCCTATGTAGAGGGACAGGGGAGGAGTCATATTCCAAGAGGGAAAGACCTTTGAGCCAGGCTCAATTTGTAGAGGCTGTTGAATGAAAATGAGAGAGAGAGAATGCACACTTTATTGCACTATTAAAGCAAAATTCTGACAATAACTTCTAAAAATGATTCCACTCTTATACACTGAGAATATGACAGACCTTCCAAAAGTATAATTTCTTACATGAACGTCCAGGTATATAAGGAAAAATAACTATTTCATACCAATATCTTCAGCCGCCTTTATTGTTGGTTCACCACATAGGTTTTTATCAGAATCGCAGAACATTAATGTTTTAAATTAGCTACCATTACAACTAGCTTGAGAAGAACTTTCTTTTTAATAATTCGACCCAGATGCATTCTAGATACTCCAGTGTTACGAATCGATGGCTTCATGAGGAGCCGCTGTTGACTCGTGCTATCTCTGGACACACTGACAGGAAATGTTTTCTTACACCTGTTTTCCTCCTGCTTTTCCTTGGTAGGACTTAGTTCCTTGGCATAGTTCAGTATCAATGGCAGTCATAGAGAAGTGTTACAAAAACCCAGCTTATTCCAACTTGTGAATTATTTGGCACCCAGGAACCAGTCTTACAATCTTCAACCCACTTTTTCCTAAAATGGCCCCTTTTCTGAAATGTTTATTTATATATGATGTAGGCCTGGGGAAAGGACATGGACTTTCAAAGAAAATATTCTCCAATAGATCTCTCAACTCCAGAGAACCTTCTGACTAAATCTGAAAGAATTCCACTGTGCTCTGATAACATCCTTTAATAATGAAGGAAAAGATATTTTTCCCCCAGGAGGATTTTGTAGTGAAAGAGATGGCATAATTTTTTTTAAAAAATGTTGTTTATAATCTCATTTGTTTTTTCATTTGTGGGGTGTGTCTTAAATCCTAAATGGTACATCCTTTTTAAAATACTTCTAGTAATAAAATGTTTCTGAAGTTATGTTGTAAATATCATTGGACTATGTTTAATAATGTTAAGTTGATCCCACTTCCCCTGAAATTATATACATAAATGCTGAAAGTATAAATTTACATATACAACTTCATGGAACATTTTTCTTCCAAGTGTGCATTTGCTAGAATTTGCATTGAAAGGTTTTGGAAGGAGCCTGTTGGTGTGAATCCTGTGTGAGCAACACTCAGATTTGTTGCATACTGAACAGCATGCTAAATCTCACTTCACAATCTTAGATTTCTCAACTACCATCTTGAGCTGAATTTAAAATATAACTGCAGTTTATTATGTCACCTGTTCGTCAAACACTGATGCAAAGCTTAGTTTTCAGTGTGAAGAACCCATGACTAGAGAAGGGAAGAAGAAAGGGTCAAGCAGACCTCATTAAAGAGTGTATGGGCAAGAAAACACATCAGATGTCTTGATAGGTTTTTTAAAGTCCTGTTAGACTTGTCATGATTTCCAAAACACTAAATGCCATCTAGTATTTTGGACCCTCCAAAATTACAGTAGAATATTATTATGGGTCATCTTAATTGGAAATATACAGGAAAATCCTGATGATTAATGTAGACTAGTGATAGCTCTCACACATTTATATAACCTATGTTGAAAAGAAAGAAGAAAGGCAGGAAGGAAAGAAGGAAAAAGAGCGGAGAGAGAGGAACAAGAAAACACGTGGATTTGTGGAAATGAACATTTTTAAATTACTAATTTGCAAGAATGGGTAAGAAAAATACCGAGTATGAACATAAATGCTTTCAATTCCGTTTGCCTCTTAATCCTTCTCAGTCCGTGGCCAGTTTTGAAACTTGGTGTAACTTCCTTCCTTTATTCCTCCCTCCCTTGCTCCCTCCATCCCTTCTTGCCAGCCTCCTTCCCTTCCTCTCTCCTTGAGTTTCCTTCTTCTTTCTTGTTCCCTCCCTCCCTCCCTCTCTCTTTTTTTCCCTTAGTTTCCCCGGAAGCACATATACCAGCCATTTGAATGCTTTCTGCTCATAGATACTGCCAAGCCCCCTCACCCAGACTGCTGACTAGATTTGGTAGAATGGAATGAGAAACATAGACTTTGTGTCTGTGGCGGCCACCTCTGATGTTGCAGACTTTTGCCGTGATTATGCACTCCAGCCGAGGGACGCTAGAGAGGTTGAAATTTCAACTGTGGGATTTGCCATTTTGGAATTTGCAGAAATGTACTGGATATGCTAACAGCAGCCTGGCTAGCCTCCACTTCACAAGGAAGTATTTAAATATACACGTGTAATATGAAGAAAATTGCATTAGATCATAAGGGATGAATTATTTTGTAAATGACTATACCATCAAATACCATACCTGATATCAATCATCTTCATCAGACAGTATCTGTGTATGTAAGTAGATAAACAAAAAAGCAGGAGTTTATTTCTCTCTAATGTATCCTTGACTCTCTAGCGGTGACCTCTGAAATGTCTCTTCTGATCCAGACTTGTTTGAATCATGTGCAACATTTTAGATTTGTCTTTTCTCTGCAAGTTTTTTTTGGTTCAGTACCATAACATACTGAACCAAATAGGTTTGCTTGCTTTCTATTGATGACACATGATTTTGGCTTTTATCTTCAGTGGAAAATCAATGTGTCACATGGCGTTCACTAAGAAAAAGGTATGGGGCCTCTTTGTAATTCTTTGTCAGATGATTGCTTTATCTTGATTTATGCCTTCAAACTTTTTCCCATTCAGCAGAAAATATTGTGTCGCTATCTGTGAGAGCAAAGCGATCTATACCAATTTATGCTCTAAGTGTAGCCTCCTTCCAGAACTGCTTATGGAACATATCAACTCACTATAGATTAGGGACATAATGGATTCTTCTTTCTTAAAAGTGGCAGATTGACAATTTTAGTTCATATACAAGCTTTTATATTAACATTAAAACAATATTTCTATGTAAAGTAAAATATTGTAGTTGATTATTATTCGAGGGCCTCCCAGAATTTCAAGGTCTGAAAATAAATTCAATGTTCCTGGTGGTAACAAAATTGCCCCTACTTCCTTGTATCAGGACTGCCATTTGGAACTGCTGGGGAAGCTCTTTTCAGAAATTATTTTCAAAACAGCATTGTTGCCTTTTGCCAAACTGAAATCTGGTTGTAAACTTTTGAAAACTAGTTCCTTGGAATGGAATTCAAGTTGTCTTCTAAGCAAATTTTTTTTAACTCAAACATACATTCTATCTTGCTTTATTATGTCACTATTTGTGTAGGAAACATATTTCTATTTTTACCATTTTCAATTTATTTACATTTACATTTACATTTGTGTGTATATATATACACACATACATACACTTTAAGTTCTGGGATACATATGCAGAACTTGCAGTTTTGTGAAATAGGTATACATGTGCTGTCGTGGTTTGCTGCACCCATCAACCCGTCATCTACATTAAGTATTCCTCCTAATGCTATCCCTCCTCTTTCCTTCCTACCCACTGACAGGCCCCAGTGTGTGATGTTCCCCTCCCTGTGTCTATGTGTTCTCATTGTTCAACTCCCACTTATGAGTGAGAACATGTGGTGTTTGGTTTTCTGTTCTTGTGATAGTTTGCTGAGAATGATGGTTTCCAGCTTCATCCATGTCTCTGCAAAAGACATTAATCCATCCTTTTTTATAGCTGCATAGTATTCCATGGTTTATATGTGCCACATATTCTTTATCCAGTCTATCATTGATGGGCATTTGGGTTGCTTCCTAGTCTTTGCTATTGTGAATAGTGCTGCAATAAACATATGTGTGAATGTGTCTTTATAGTAGAATGATTTATAATCCTTTGGATGTGTACCTAGTGATGAGACTGTTAGGTCAAATGGTATTTCTAGTTCTGGATCCTTGAGGAATTGCTACACTGTCTTCCACAATGGTTGAACTAATTTACACTCCCACCAACAGTGTAAAAGCATTCCTATTTCTCCACATCCTCTCTAGCACCTGTTGTTTCCTGGCTTTTTAATGATTGCCATTCTAACTGGCGCGAGATGGTATCTCATTGGACCAGCGGTGATGAGCTTTTTTTTTTTTTTTTTTCTTCGAGACAGCCTCACTCTGTCACCCAGGGTGTAGTGCAGTGGCACAATTTCGGCTCACTGCAACCTCCACCTAATGGGTTCAAGCAATTCTCCTGCCTTAGCCTCTTGAGTAGCTGGGATTACAGATATATACCACCACGCCTGGCTAAAGTTTTTTTGTGTGTTTTTGGTAGAGACAGAGTTTCACCATAGTGGCCAGGCAAGTCTCAAACTCCTGACCTTGTGATCCACTCGCCTTGGCCTCCCAAAGTGATGGGATTACAGGCGTGAGCCACCACGCCCAGCCTATGATGAGCTTTTTTTCATGTGTTTATTGGCCGCATAAATGTCTCCTTTTGAGAAGTGTCTGTTCATATCCTTTTCCCACTTTCTGATGGGGTTGTTTTTTTCTTGTAAATTTGTTTAAGTTCCTTGTAGATTCTGGATATTAGCCCTTTGTTAGATGGATAGATTGCAAAAATTTTCTCCCACTCTGAAGGTTGTGTGTTCACTCCTATGATAGTGTCTTTTGCTGTGCAGAAGCTATCTTTAGTTTAATTAGATCCCGTTTCTCAATTTTGGCTTTTGTTGCCACTGCTTTTGGTGTTTTAGTCATGAAGTCTTTGCCTATGCCTATGTTCTGAATGGTATTGGCTAGGTTTTCTTCTAGAGTTTTTATGGTTTTAGATCTTATGTTTAAGTCTTTAATCCATCTTGAGTTAATTATTTTATAAGGTGTAAGGAAGGGGTCCAGTTTCAGCTTTCTTCATATGGCTAGCCAGTTTTCCCATCACCATTGATTAAATAGTCAATCTTTCCCCATTGTTTGTTTTCGTCAGGTGTGTCAGAGATATGTTGTATATTTCATGGTACAATGCCTTCTGTCAATGGGGAAAAAGAACAAGCCTATATGGGATGAATGAAGTCTGCTATGGTTAAGGTTGAGAATATTTACTGATCCTTGAGTTCAGTCTCCAGGAATGTTGGAAATAGAGAATGGAGATAATGGAGATAAAGAAAAGTTCTGAAAATGACACTTCCCATAGTGTCAAAATTGTGATCTATTGGAGAATTCTGTGATACATCAAAATCTCTGTTTATACTGATGTTTGTTATTGTGTATGAGCATATCTTTATCAGGTGTAGGCTATTTCTATACTTTCATGTCTTTAAATCAATGTTTCTATTCACATATGTATATGTGCAAATAGAAGCATGTTAATATTATATATATATTTTCTGTCATTACCATGATTGCTATGATTATCATTAGCATGTATTATTAGTGTGACCGAAGTATCATCAGTATCAGTTTCTTTCTAACTGCAGTGCTCCTGTAATGCTTCATTTCTACAGAGCCAGCCTACACCCACCGTTTCCCTGACTATAACTTTACCTAAAGTATAAGCCCTTATAAAGCCATGAAAGCCTACCAAGAATTGTCAAAGAAGCTAGGCAGCAGCCAGGCTCTGCCTTAGGAAAAGACTTTACTTTTTATTATCATGTGCAGTACTTAATTACTTGTTCTGACCTCTAAGATTTTGCTCTCCTATATTTCTATCCCCTGGCTTTCTGATATTTCATGTGATTATATTTGAAATTTTAACCTTGCTTTTCTTTTTGGAATCTCTGATATCTCTGCTGCCACAGGTAATGACAGGTTCCTCTCTAACTGTTGGTGTTATCCCTGGTCAGATTATTACTGATGACAGAAGTAGATGTTTTACGTGGATTCTCTCGATATCAGAAACAAATACAGAGATCACAACTCAAAAATGACAGACTGATAACCATTATGAACTTAGATGCAACATTCTTAATACAATATTAGCAAATTGAGTCTAGGAATAGTTAAAAATGATAATGTGTTTTAACGAAGTGGGGTTTATCTCAAGTTGGTTTCAACAACTGAAAATCTACCGTGCTGACAGAAAAAAGAAAAATCACGTGACACTCTCAATAGATGCAAAAAAGGAATTTACAAAATGTGACACATTTTTTAAATTAAAAACTCCCAGCAAACTGAGGATAGAAAAGTACATTTTCAAACTGATTATGTGTTTACAAAAAATCTATAGCAAACATCTTACTTAAAATGGTGAAAGCCTTAATACTTTCTACATAAGATTATGAAAAATGCAATGATGTCCTCTCTCCCTAGTTCCTTAAAGTATTGCATTCAATATTAAATAAGTGGAAATATATACCAAGTTCATTGATAAATATTTAATACTTATGAGATGATAATTCTCCTGAAATTGATCTCTAGATTCAGTGGAATTCCCATGAAACCTTATAGGTCCTTTTGGATAAATTACAAAACTGATTCTAAAACAGGGAGAAAGAAAGAAGGGAAGGAAGGAGGAATGGACAGAAAGAAGAAAGAAATAAAGAGAAAAGAAAAGAAAATAAGAAATAAGTGACACCCAAGTTGGGAAGAAAGAAAAATACTATTCTCACGTGATGTAAACATATACATAGAAAATCCTTAGGCATCTGCAGAAGTGTGCTAGAGGTATGAAGTGAATTTAACAAAGTTGTAGGATGAAAGATCAATAAATAAAATCAATTGTGTTTCTATACACAATCAACACCAATTAGAAAATAAAATTATGTAAGCAATTTAACTTATAATAGCCTCAAAAATAATAAAATAATTCAGAATAAATTTAATAAAAGGTATGCTGATCCAAAATTTCTAAATCACTAATACGAGAGATTGAATAGGTAGAAATATGTATGAAGTTCATTGGTAAATATACATGTCATACTTATTAGATGATAATTCTTCTGAAACTGATCTCCAGATTTGGCACAATCCCAATCAAACCTATAGGCCTTTTTGGAGAAATTACAAAGCTGATTCTAATTTTTTTTTTTAAATGCGGAAGTCCTAGAATACCCAGAGCATGTTTTAGAAAGAAGAATAAAGTTGGAAAACTTTCCAAATTTCAAGACATGTTGTAAAGCTACACTAACCAGTACAGTAAACTTACTGGCATGAAGAAGACATATATATCAGTGAAACAGAATAAATCATTTAGAAATATATCCAGCCTTACATGGCCAAAGTTGCCAAAATAATTCAATAAGGAAATCAATGTCTTTATAAAGATGGTACTATTAAAATTGGATATTAAATGGAGAATATGAACTTCAGAATTACCTCACACCATATCCTCAAATTAACTCAACATGTATTTTATACATAATGTAAATATAAAAAGTATAAAGCTTACTGAATAGGAAAAATTTTTAATAATCTTACTATAGCTAAAAATTTTTTAGATAAGAAAAGGATGGATGAAAATGGAAAAAAATAGTAAGTTGGACTTCATGAAATTAAAACTTTTGCAATTTAAAACATAGCATCAAAAAATGAAAAGGCAAACCACAGATTGGGACAGAATAATTTTAAATATGTCTGATAAAGAACTTTCATCTAGAATGTACACATAACTAAAAAACTAAATAACAAAACACAAATAACTCATTTAACAAAATATTTTGACCTAAATAGGCCAAATATTTGTACAGATATTTTAATTTAAAAAGAGATGATGTCCAATACACAAATGAAAAGATACTTAACATTACCCGTCATCAGGGAAATGCAAGTTAAAACCACATTGAGGTACCACTGTACACCCACTGGAGTGGCTGTCACGAGCAGAACTGACCATACCACATGATGTGAAGAATTGCTATTCACACCTGGCTAGTGGGACTTCAAAATGGTACAGACATTCTGGAAAGCAGTTTGGCAGTTTCTTTTAATGTTAAACTTAGTACTGATCATATAGCCAAATAATTCCACTGCCACTCAAAATAAATAAAAGCATATCCGTACCAAGCCTCATCCTTGAAGTTCATAGCAGATGTGTCCATCAACTTGTAAATGGATAAACCAGTTGTAGATGGAGTACCACTCAACAATAAAAAGGAGCAAACTGATACAACAGCAATATAAATGAATATCAAAAGCATTATGCTCAGTGAAAGAAGCTAGACATGAAAGACACCAATGTATCATTCCACTAATAGGATACTCTAGAAAATGCAAACTGTAGAAACAGAAGCAGATTAGTGGTTGCCTGTGTTCAGGAATGGAGAAAAGATCAAATGCAAAACAGCAAAAGAAAACATTTTGTGATGATGCAGATTTTCTGTATCTTGATCATGATTGTGGTCAAATGATGATATTCATCTGCCATAACTCATTAAATTGCACATTGAAAAGGGTGAATTTTACTGTGTGTACATTATACTTAAATGGAGCTGCAAATATGTTTGGAGCTTATCTGTGAACATTAGTTGCAGAGCAGGAGTTATTTTTATAGAGTGGAAATCTGCTGAGTGCCAACTTGAGAAGGGTTGAAAAAAATTACAACCTTCTTCCAGCACATTTCAGTTAGAACACTCTTAGGATGTCGTTACAGCTGTGCTCTATATTGGAGTCTCTGATGAAATCACATGTCTAACAATCTCAGCATGCCTTTAATCAACAGAATACACACGTGTTTTCTTTTTTTTACTATAAAGGATATACCAAAGAACTTTTTCAAGACTTTACTTCAAAAAGGCACGTAGTTTTGCAATATTTTTGGTAAGTCTTTAATTATTTCAAAATGAAAAATTGAAAATAAAATGCAGTTATTTACTCAGGCCCCCCCAAAAAAGGCCTGTACGGGGAATACATGTGTTGTGTGTGTGTGTGTGTGTGTGTGTGTGTGTGTAAGTGTGTGATTTGAAGAATTGAAAAAATTTTAGTGGGGTTTTGTAGCATCACTTTGATAGCATCCTGTAATTTTGTATTGTGTTTGAAATAAAAATAAAGTGAATACACTGATAAAAGAATTTGAAAAGAATTTGCATTATTGCCTAAATTATGTGTGGTTTCCACAGTGGCATGAATCGAGCATCTTTAACCTACATAACAATATATCAGAATGTATTAGGTAAAAAATAAGTAAACTAGTATAACAAAGTTAAATATTTCTGAAGGAAAATTATAGCTTTATTTTTTTTCCTGAAATGTTTTGAGGAGATATTTACACCAAAAGATATTATCATTGATCAATGAAACTTTTTCAGAATTTGCTTGTGTCCCACCAATATTTGATTACATAGTGCTTCTGTGAGTTCCATTTCATTAATTTAGCATTGACAGGAGAGAAGGCAATGGCTCTGCAGCCTCTCTTGGTGTGGCATGATCCTGGTTCCGCTGGCTGATCTCTATTAGAACCATGGCCTTAATCATGCCTTTCATGCTTCTAACTTGATTTGCATTTGTTGTGTAATCCAAATTTATTCTCTCGTTTAGTCGCTTCCACCCATAGAAAAGCAGGTCTTTTTCATTTCTCCTTCACCATTGCCCCCATTTTTTCTTTTTGTCCTCCCATGATGAAAAACAAGACAGAAAACAAACTATAACAATAACAGACACCTTTTGTCTGTGGTCACCAATGCATTGTAGCACTAAACTTTGTTCAAAATCTCTAGATCTGACCTCTATATCTGCTGTTCCCAGAGTTTCTCAATGTATTCTCTAGACTGCTGTGACCCACTGACAGAAAATCTAGGTATATTTAATTGAAAGTTATTACTGTCTGATATGGTTTGGCTGTGTCTGCACCGAAATCTCATCTTGCACTGTAGCTCCCATAATTCACATGTTGTGGGAGGGTCCCAGTGAGAGGTAAGTGGATCATGGGGGCAGTTTTCCCCACACTGTTCTAGTGGTAGTGAATAAGTCTCATGAGATCTGATGGTTTTATAAGGGGAAACCCCTTTCGCCTGTCACTTGGTTCTCATTTGCTAAATCATGCCTCTCAGCTGATTCTCTCTAGAATTTATTCTCAGGAGATCTAATTAATAACTTGTCAAGCTGATGTCCATCCTTGGGGACAACTCGTATCTGAAGAATGGCCAGTGAAAGGTATTAAAACTCCATACTCCTGCCTCAATTTAGGGCAACTCTGAAGGGTCACCCCAGCTTCTCAGCTCCCCCTTGAGATTAGCTGAGGTATTTGTTGTGACTGCCTCACATCTCAACTCCCTTTATCCAATTCAGCTTTTTCGCCAGAGTTGTTGGTTCCTAGGATTTTACCCAGTTAAATGTTCTCTACACAAATCTCTATCTCAAATCTGCTTTACAGGGAATGTGGCCTCAGACAGGTTTTCATTAGGTTCTGGACATAACTCTCATTAGTCATTGATATGATTCGGCTGTGTCTCCGGCCGAATCTCACCTTGATTGTAATTATCCCCGCATGTCAAGGATGGAGTCAGGTGGAGATAATTGAATCATAGGGGCGGGTTCCCCCTACTGTTCTCCTGGTAGCGAATAAGTCTCACGAGATCTGATGCTTTTAAAATGGGAGTTTCCCTACACAAGCTTTCTTCTCTGCTACCATTTAAGGTGTGCCTTTGCTTCTTTTTTGCCTTCTGCCGTGACTGTGAGGCCTCCCCAGCCATGTGGAATTGTGAGTTCATTAAACCTCTTTCCTTTATAAATTACCCGGTCTTGGGTAGGACTTTATTAGCAGCATGAGAACAAACTAGTACAGTCTGTTCTATAAACCCAAGTCGGATCACAGAGTCCCGCTTTCTGTTTTTTTTTTTCTAGCCCATATTTCTACTAAAACTTGACTCATATAGACTTAAAACAAAATACTTAAGCATGGCTAATATTTATTTAATATTTTATACGTGTCAGGTACTTTATTTTGTAACTTATCTTTTAATAATCTTTCCAAATCTCTAAAAGGAGAATGCTGCTCTTTTATAGAGAAAATAAGGATGGCTCTGAAAATTTTAGTAGTAGGGGAAGTAGGGTGAGGGACATAGGGGGCACTTTGTGTTATTTGTGCATTTTACTATCAGTCTAAAATCAGGTCAAAATAAAAATTAAAAAAATGAGTAGAAGAAGCAGGTTGTTAAGATTTTCAGTGTGACTCTAGAATTTTTTTGTTTGTTGTTTGTTTTGGAGTGTAGTGGTAAGATCTCTGCTCACTGCAACCTCCACTTCCCAGGCTCAAGCAATTCTCCTGCCTCAGTCTCCCAAGTAGCTGGGTTTATAGGTGCCCGCCACCACACCCAGCTAATTTTTGTATTTTTTTTTTTTTTAGTAGAGATGGGGTTTCAGCATGTTGGCCAGGCCAGTCTCCAACTCCTGACTTCAAGTCATCCACCTGCCTCAGCCTCCCGAAGTGCTGGGATTACTGGCATGAGCCACCACTCCTGGCCCAAAGTTCATATTTTAACTACTAACCTAAATTATTTTAAAAACAAAAGTCTCCTTGGACTCAAACCAGGTCAGAGTGACATTATCATGTGCCTGTTTTGTGCAGGGTGAAGTGGGATTATTATCTAGGAAATAGCTGAAATGTCTTGTTGTGGGCATAAATATTTCATATAAATTCTAAGCTTCATATTAGCACTTAGATTATAATTATCTAAAGAATAGAGAACAATTTCATATAATTTTCAGTGTGTCAGGTGAATCAAAAGTATACATACAAGCATGCAGATGAATTTCAGTGAATATAGTGGTGACAATGCTCAACAGAATATGTGTCCCCCACCCCAACCCTGCTTCTTGCTCTTTCACTGTCCTAAAGATAGAACAAAATGGTTCAGGCATCCAGCTTGTCCCCTCCACACTTCACACTTTTACTTAATAGCAGCTTATCTTTAACACTTTGTCATCTTTAAGATGTTGCTAATTCTTTCTGGTAGATCCCAGGACTGAGGATGAGGAAGAATGATTTTATTTAAATAACGTTGCTTAATTAAAAAACAATTTTTTTAGTTTTAAAATATTTTCATTATTTTATAAAATTTTTGTGGGTACATAGGAGGTTTATATATTTGTGGGGTACATGAGATGTTTTGATACAGGCATGCAGTGTGAAATAATCACATCATGAGGAATGGGCTTTCCATCCCCTCAAGCATTTATCCTCTGAGTTAAAAACTATTCAATTGGCTGGGCGAGGTGGCTCACGTCTGTAGTCCCAGCTCTTTGGGAGGCCGAGGTGGGCAGATCGCCTGAGGTCAGGAGTTTGAGACCAGCCTGGCCAACATGATGAAATCCCATCTCTACTAAAAGTACAAAAATTAGCCAGGTGTGGTGGTGAGTGCCTGTCATCCTAGCTACTCGGGAGGCTGAGACAGGAGAATCATTTGAACCTGGGAGGTGGAGGTTACAGTGAGCCGAGATCATGCCATTGTACTCCAGCCTTAGTGACAAGAGTGAAACTCCATGTCAAAAACAAACAAAAATCAATTACATTCTTTAAGTTATTAAAATTAAACATTGTAAATGATTTTTTTTCCCAAAGCTTTTTCAAAGAAAAAAAAAGTAGAAACAAAGACACTTTCTACTGATTTCCAACATGGTGACTCTGTATTTCTAGCATGTGTTAAGGTGAAAAATTGATTTTATGTTTAATACAAAACATAGCATAATGTAATGAAAAGCAAGATTGTAATGATAAAGGAAAACAACATTAGTGCTAATTTTTTTCAATTTGAAGCATTGGATTAAAATGAATTAGGTTATATTCCAACATGTTTATATTGAATTTCTTTTTTCTCCAATTGGTTTCTTTTTATTAATGGGGGAGTGTTGCATTTGTATAAGGTTTCCCTATTATATTCAATTGTTTTGAGATGCTTTTAATATGAAGTTTTTATGTTTTCTTTTTGATGTATACATGTTATGCTTTTATGCTGAATTTGATAATTGGTGCTGTATATGCAAAGCAAATGTAATTTCCCAGCTTTTATTTTTTAAAGCCCTGGGAAGCAACATAACAAAGTAGAAATAGTATCAAGACAGGAGTTAGAATACCTGGATTCTAAAATTTAAATTAAATTAGGATCTAGTGACATTATAGGTGTTCCTTGATCTTCTGATGACCTGATTCCTCAAAAGAAAAATAAAATAATCTATAAATTGTTTCTAATTCTAAAACTCTATCAATCCTATTTTTAAAATTATAATTAGTTGAACTCTATAAGGTCACAAAAATCCCTATTAAGAAACTAAAATAAAATTTTATCATATCTTAAAAATACTCTGATCTTTTTTTATATGCTGACATGAATTCTAATTATTTTTGAGCCCCTAAAAAACATTTAAGATCACAGTTTATGTTTTATTATTGACTTTCAGATAATTAACATTTTACTGATAGATATGAACAAATCTACTCTAACAGAGATAGTCATTAGTTTATTTCTCTCTTTTCAGTATCAATAAAAAGTATCGATTTACCAATAACAATGAATTAATTGCCTGAAATAAATGAAACGTAAGCAGCAAAAGTGAACCTTTTAGTATAACTCTTCTTGTAAACATTGACTGAGTTCAAAGGGAGCTTATCTTTAAAAAAAAAGCGCTAATTCATGTCTATTGGTATAGATATAATCTTTTGTTCCTTGAAAATAGATCCTACTATACTCCAGACACTATGCCACTTGGTGCAGATATTAACACAAATAGCAGGTGATCATTGTCCTCATGGAGTTTATTTTAAAGAGAACAAAGTGAGACAAAGGCACACAAGCTAAGAACTACAATACAAAGGGGATGGCATCTGACTCAGCATGGAGGTGTCACGGAAGGTGTTGTTTTGCTTAGGTTTTGAAGTGTGGGTAGGAGATGGCCCATGTTGAGAGTGGGAACTGGGAATTAAAAAGATGAGGAGGTCTCTGCAAATCTACATGGATGGGAAGTAGCATGCTGATGTGGGAAACAACTAAAAAGTTCCAGAATGCATGGTTTATAAAGCGTGAGTCAGAGAGGGCTAGACCAGTAGCCAGATCAAGGATATCTCAGATGTTATAGTCATGAATTAGTGCATTGACCTGCAGGCCATGGGAGTCACTGAAGGTTTCAGTCAGGTAAGTGAGCTGATCAGAACAGTCCTTTAGATAGGCCGCTCTTTTGGCTGTAAGGGGGACACGTTTGAAGTAGGGCTATAGCTAAAAATATACAGACACTTCCTCTTGTCTACAGCCCTGCTGGCATCTGTTGTATTTTGACTTTTTAATAATAGCCATTCCAACCGGTATGAAATGGTATCTCATTGTGTTTTGATTTGCATTTTTCTGAATATTAGTGATTGTAAGCATTTTTTTTTTTCGTGTATTTGTTGGCCATTTGTATGTGTTCTTTTGAGAAGTGTTTGTTCATGTCCTTTGCTCATTTTTTAATTGGGTTTTTTTTTCTAATTGATTTAAGTTCCCTGTAGATTCTGAATACTAAAAAACAAACAAAAACCAGAAGTAAATAAATTATCAGGACACACACACCCACACCCACACCCACAGAGAGAGAGAGAGAGAGAGCGCCTAGGTAAGAGGCCACCAACCACCAGGGTCTAAACTGGGAACACTTTCTAGTACAGAATGAATGGAAAGGATTCATGAAATATCTAGAAAGTAACGTTAATGAGATTTACATGTATGGAGTGAATGAGGAGAAACAGGGATCATTCAGGATTCTGGTGGGAATAACAGGGGGAGCCATTAGTTGAAATTTTGAAGTGGGAGAAGGAGAGGCAGTTTTAGGGAGAAAGATGAGTTGTTTTTTAGGTGTTTCAAACCCTTGAAGCTTCTATGGGACATCGAAGTGGAAATAACAGTCTGTGGGTTGGGACAATAAAGAAAGAAATTGGTTGAAGACTAGGGGAAGAGTATAGAGCAAAGAAATATTTAAGATAATAAACATATAGAGATAGCTGAAAATGTGGGACTGGATTACAAAGGAAGAGTGATTTAGTTATGAAGCCCAAGGGCTGACAGGAATGGGTGACTACTCGAGGAGTTCATATGCATCTGTTATTGTATGAATAAAAAAAATTATCTGTTCCTTCTTAAAGATATCTTCAACCTGTTTTTGGATACATATGGGCACTGCTTTTCACTCTCTTAGCCCCATTTCTTATTTTAGCCTCTGCTGTAGCAATCAGTTCTGCACAGGCTTTGACCCAGGCTTTGACTAGTTGGTGCAGGTGTGATATGACACTTACCTGGAATGGCCCACAGTTTGTGGCTGCTCTCACTTAAGCAGGTGGGACGCTCATGTAGGTGTAACCTAGAAGCTTGGTAGAGTTTATGCCCATGGGGCAACCTGTGACCACTCAAAAATAAAGCCCTTTCCTCCTCCCAGATTGAGGAGTTTTGCATTATGTAGTAAAACTCCTTAGAAGGCCTATTAGGTTCCAATACAGCATTAGGCAACTTGATAAGGTATCCCATCATCAGCCTTCCTTTCTTCCCTCATTCCTCTGCCTCTCACTCTTTCTTCCTAAGTTAACTTCTTAGATAAAATGCCAACTTTCTATATTTTGTTTCACATCAGGGAAAATAATTGTATATCCCATTTCAAAAGCACATAAAAAGGTTACTGTATAGAAAATTTGTCTTTAATAGATTAAGCTGTAATTTTCCAAATACTTTAAAATTTTATTTCAGATACGTTTTTCATTTTTATAAGCTTCATCTAAAAGCAGAGTTCACCTAAGAATATACCTAAGAGCATATTACATAGAATATATTTTATATTTCAGTAGTTTAGCTAGGATTCTTTCAAAATTGAGAGGATCTACAAATATTTCCAACACATTAGTTTTCAGTCTTAAGGCTGAGTCAAGAACAAAGCTCCTAAACTTTGCGTTGGTGATTGAGAACATTTTAAAATTGTTATTTAATTCACTAATTTATTTTTGAAAAATTTTCACATTGTAATTATGTAGATTTATAGGATACAATTTGATGTTTCAATGAATATGTATGTTGTCTAATGATCCAATAAGGATAGTTAGTGTATTAATTACCTCATGCATTTATCATTTCTTTTTCATAAGAAATTTCAAAATCCTTTCTTCTAGATACTTTGTAATATACAATACTTTACTTTTAACTATAGTCACCCTGCTTTGCAAAGAACACTTCAACTTATTCTTCCTATATAATTGTGATTTCATAACAGTTAACCAATCTATCTCCATTTTGCCCTCCCCACTTCTTCCTCACTGGTAACCACTATTCTACTCTACTTCTCTATTAACATTTTTTTTTTAAGATTCCACATATGAGAGAGATCATGCGGTATTTGCTTTCTGTGTCTGGCTTATTTCACTTAACATTGTATCCTACAGGGCCATCCATGTTGTTGCAACTGGCAGAATTTCATTCTTTTTTTATGGTTGAATAGTATTTCATTGTGTGTGTGTCCATATATATATATATATATATAATTTTATGTATAATTACACATAAAATTATATATAATTATAATTAATTTTATGTATAATTATAATAACACATAAAATTATATATAATTATAATTATAATTATATATAATTATATATATAATAAGAATATATATTATATGTAATATACATAATATACACAATATATATAATGTATAGTATATATAATATACATAACATATATTATATACATTATACATTATATATATTATATATAATATACATAATATATATTACGTATATAATATACATAATATATATTACGTATATAATATACATAATTTATATCATATATAATATACATAATATATATTACGTATATAATATACATAATATATATTACGTATATAATATACATAATATATATTATGTATATAATATACATAATATACATCATATATAATATACATAATATATATCATATATAATATACATAATATTATATATACATAATTCACTTGTTTGTTTTTATACACATAGATTGATTCCACATCTGATTATTAGAAATAGTGCTACAGTAAACATAAGAGTGCAGATATTTTTCAAACACAATGATTTCATTTCCTATGGATATATACCCAGTAGTGGGATTGCTGGGTTATGTGATCGAATGATTGGTTTTTTTGTTTTTTTTTTATTTTTTAGCGAACTTCCATAAAGTTTTGCTTAATGGTTGTACTAGTTTACAATCTCATCAACAGTGTGTAAGTGTTCCCTTTTCTCCACTTCCTTGCCAATTCTTGTTATCTTTTACCATTTTGGTAATAGCCATTCTAATGGGTGAACTGGTATCTCACTGTGGTTTTGATTTGCATTTCCCTGATGGTTAGTGATGTTGAACATGATTTTATTATATATTCGTCTTGACCATTTCTATATTTTCTCTTGTGGCATTTCTTTCAGTTTATTTTGTCCTTTTTTTTTTTTTTTGAGAAGGAGTCTTGCTCTGTTGCCCAAGCTGGAGTGCAGTGGTGCAATCGGGGCTCACGGCAACCTCCATCTCCCTGGTTCAAGCAATTCCCCTGCCTCAGCCTGCTGAGTAGCTGGGGTTACAGGCACACGCCATCATGTTTGGCTAAATTTTTGTATTTTTAGTAGAGAAATGATTTCACCATATTGGTCAGGCTGGTCTCAAACTCCTGACCTCAGGCAATCCACCTGCCTCATCCTCCCAGTTTTGCCCATTTTAAAATAATTTACTTATGTTTTTGCTGTTGAGTTGTTTAAGTTTCTTATAAAATCTGGGCATTAACTCCTTAGCAGATGTATAGTTTGCAAATATTGTATCCCATTCTGTAAGTTGTTTTTTCACTCTGTTAAGTTTCCTTTGCTGTGCAAAAGCATTTTACTTTGATGAAACCCCATTTATCTATTTTTGTTTTTGTTGCCTGTGCTTTTGACGTCTCATTTAAAAAATCCTTGTACAACCCAAAGTTATAGAGAATTTCCCACATGTTATCTTCTAGTAGTTTTTCATAGTTTTCAATCTTACGTTTAGGTCTTTAATCGCATTTGAGTTGATTTCGTATAAGGTAAAAGGTAGGGGTCTAATTTCATTATCCCACATGTAGATATCCAATCTTCTCAGTACCATTTAATGAAGAGACTCTCTTTACCCCTGTGTGTGCTCTTGACTCCTTTTTTGAAAATCAGTTGACTTTAGGTATGAGAATTTATTTCTGAGCTGTATATTCTCTTCCATTGGTCTATGTGTTTGCTTTATGGCAGTGTCATGCTGTTTTGCTTACTATGGCTTTGTAGTATATTTTGAAGTCAGGTAGTGTGGTGCCTCCAGCTTTGTTATTTTTGCACAGGATTGCTTTGGTTATTTGGGGTCTTTTCTGGTTTCATACAAATTTTAGGGTATTTTTTTCTATTTCTGTGAAGAATTTCATTGTTATTTTGATAGGGATTGCATTGAATCTGTAGGACATTTTGTTAGTATGGTCATTTCAATAGTATCAGTTCTTCCATTCCATGAGTATATAGTGTCCATTTTTTGTGTATCGTAAATTTTTCCATCAGTGTGTTATAGTTTTCATTGAAGAGATCTTTCACGACCTTGATTAAATTTATCTGCAGATTTCTTGGTAGCTATTGTAAATGGAATTCCTTTCTTGATGACTTTTTCAGATAGTTCACTATTAGTGTATAGAAACACCACTGAATTTTCTGTGTTGATTTTGTATACTACAACTTTACTGAATTTATTTATTATTTCTAGTAGTTTTTGGTCAAGTCTTTAGGGTTCTCACTCTATATAAGTATATATAGAAAGAATCCTAAAGAGAGAGAGATCATATATATCTATATGATCATATATATAGATGTATACATATGTATGTGAGATCACATTTTCTACAAACAGAAACAATCTGACTTCCTTCTTTCCAGTTTGGATCCCTCTTATTTATTTCTTTTGTCTAATTGCTCTGGCTCTGACCTCCAGTACTATGCTAAATAGAAGTGGTAGAAGTTGACATCCTTGTCTTCCTCCATATCATAGAGGAAAAGCATTTAACTATTCACCATAAATAAGATGTTAGCTGTGGGTTTGTCACATATGGCCTTTACTGCATTGAGGTACACTCCTATACCTACTTTCTTGACAGTTTTTATCATAAAGGAATGTTGACTTTTGTCAAGTGTTCTTTTTGCATCTGTTGAAATGATCACATGGTTTTTGTTTTTCTTTCTATTCTGGTGGTGTATCATATTTACTGATTTGTGCATGTTAAGCCATCCTTTCATCCCTGGGATGAATCCCACTTGATTATAGTGAATACTCTTTTTAGTGTGCTGTCGAAGTCAGTTCACTTGTATCTTGTTGAGAATTTTTGTATCTATGTTCTTCAGGAATATTGGCCTGTTATTTTCATTTTGTGCGTGTCTTTGTCTGGTTTTAGAATCAGGATATTGCGAGCCTCATAAGATGAGTATGGAAGTATTCCTTCCTCATTCCTTTTGTGGAAAAGTTTGTGGAGAATTGGTAGTTATTCTTTAACTGTTTGGTAGAATTCAGCAGTGAAGACATCAGGTCCTGGGTGTTGGTTGTTGTTGTTGTTGTTTTGATGGAAGATGTTTTATTATTGATTCAATTTCCAAACTCATTATTGATGTGTTCAGATGTTATATTTCCTCACAATTTGATCTTGGTAGTTGTATGTGTGCAGAAATTTATTCATTTTATTCTACATTATCAAATTTGTTGGCATATAGTTATGAGTAATGTCTTACAATCCTTTATATTTCTGTGGTGTATCAGTTGTAATGTCTCCTTTTTCATCTTTTATTTATTTGAATTTTCTCTCCTTTTGTCTTAGTTTAGCTAAAGGTTTGTCAGTTTTACCTTTACACTTTGTCTTATTTATCTTTTGAAATATTTTTTAGTGTCTGTTTCATTTATATCTGCTGTGAGCTTTGTTATTTCCTTCCTTCTACCAATTTTGGGTTTAGTTTGTTTTTGATGTTCTAGTTACTTGAAGTGTATAATTTTGCTTTGTGATTTGAAAATCTTTCTTCTTTTTTGGTGTAGGCTTTTATTGCTATAAATTTCCCTCTTAGAACTGCTTTTGCTACGTTCCATAGGTTTGGGTATGTTGGATTTTCATTCTTACTTGTCTCAGTGACTTTTGAAATTTTCCTATTAATGTCTTAATGAGACCTATTGATTTCTTGGGTGCATGCTATTTAATTTCCATGTTTTTATAAAATTTCCAAGGGCTTTCCTGTTGTTGATTTCTGGCTTTATATCACTGTAATCAGAAAAGATACTTCATATGATATCTGTCTTCTTAAGTTTGTTAAGACTTATTATGTGTCATAATGTATGATTGGTCCTAGAGAATGTTTGGTGTACAGTTGAGAATAATTTGTATTCTGCAGCTGTTGGATGATGTATTAGTCTGTTTTCATACTGCTGATAAAGACATACCCGAGACTGGGTAATTTACAGAGAAAAAGAGGTTTAGTGGACTCATAGTTCCACGTGGCTGGGGAGGTCTCCCAATCATGATGGAAGGAGAAAGACACATCTTACATGGTAGCAAACAAAATAGAATTGAGAACCAAGTGAAAGGGTTCCCCCTTATAAAACAATCAGATCTTGTTAGACGTATTCAATACCACAAGAACAGTATGGGGGAAACCGCCCCCATGATTCAATTATCTCCCACTGGTTCCCTCCCACAACATGTATGAATTATGGGAGCTGTAATCAAGATGAGATTTGGGTGGGGATATACAGCCAAACCATATCAGGTGAGATCTTCTTTACCTGCTAGGTCCATTTGGTCTATGGTATAGTTTGAGTCTGTCATTTTTTGGTTGATTTTCTCTTCATTTAATCTGTCCATTTTTTAAAGTGGAGTGTTGAAATTTCCTACTAATATTGTATTGCAGTCTATCTCTACCTTTAAATCTAATATTTGCTTTATATATCTGGTTGTTCTGGTGTTGGATACATATATAGTTACACCTAAGTAATATATATGTTATGTCCTCTTATTGAATTGGACCTTTTATCATTTCATTATACAGTGACATTCTTTTTTTATATAGTTTTTTTATTTAAAGCCTTTTAAAATATGGCATGACTGTGGCTACTCCTGCTTGCTTTTCATTTGTTTGCAAAAAATATATTTTTCCATCTCTTCACTTTCAGTCTATTTGTCTTTAATAGTGAGGTAAGTATCATGTAGGCAGCATATAGGTGGGTTTTGCTATCTGAATCCATTCATCCACTTTATATCTTTTAAGTAGAGTTTAATCCACTTCTATTCAAGTTTGTTATTGATAAATTAGGACTTCCTTCTACCATTTCATTAGTTGTTTTTTAGATTACTTGTTCACTTCTTCCTTTCTTATTGTTTATCTCTCTAGTTTGGTGGTTTTCAGTGGTGCTAAGCTTTGTTTCTTTTCCCTTTTTTGGTGTGTGTGTGTGTATCTGCTGTAGTTTATTTCTTTCTGGTAAGTGAAACTAACATACAGAGTCCTGTATTTGTAACAGACTATTTTACACTGATAACAACTTAACTTCTGTCACATAAAAATACTCTTGACTTCTCCCCCCCACACACACAATTTATATTTTTGTTACCTTACATTGCATCTTTATGAATGGCAGACTCCATCGAATATAGGATCTATGTCACAACTAAATCAATTATTTAGTGGCAGCATTAAAACAGCCCAAAGAATGTGAAAAACTGGTGTGGGTGTATTTAACATTTTAAAAACTATGTTTCACAATGTTTTCATTAAAACGTCTTTATCAGTTTGCTAATGCCTAATTTTTACAACCAGCCACCATAGATTTTACAGGATAAATATATTATTTCAGTGGTAATTGAAGCAGAATTTTTGTTGCTCTTCTTACCCTTAGAGATTGTGTATTATCCTCAGACGTAATTCTTTGATTTTTTTTTCTTTTCATGTTGTTACACATAGTTACCAACAATCAACGTGAGAATAACCTTTGAATATTTTCAAGCATTAAGATTTGTTTATACAGCTGCACAATTAGACAACCAACACTCTTGGGTCTTTACCTCTCAGCATACACCTGATTATTAACTTAAAGGTATGATGGGAAAAGTATCAATTTTTCTTGGTCACCTAGATTTAGAAATATGTAATAACTATAAGCTTGGGTCTGCTTCTTCAGAAGCCTAGGAAGTGGAGTGATGGTTCTCTGAAGAGGCTGGAAACAAAGTATGTGTTTCCAGAAGGCTTAATAGAATATGTTGAGACATAGGCCATTAACACAAACGTGAAAGAAATGCAAAAAATGTATGAAAGTAAGGGTTTGAGAAGGGAAATTTTATTTTTAAGTCTAAGATTCCTATGAATTATATGAAAGTAAATGTCCTATCCCTAAAATTAGCCAAAGGAAGCACTTTACTTATCAATATGATATGACTTTTCATACTCTTATCTAAAGATATCCTAAACTAAGATCCAGTTTTCTAAGAAAAGACTTTTTACTCATGCTTTAAAGCATGTTAGATGATTCCTACCACATCACATCATGTTGTTTACATGTATGATTTAAACTGCATTTATTCTTCAACTCACTGGTTCCTTAGGCTTCTTATCTTTCCTTGCACGCTTAGATAATTTTATGTAAAATTGATTTTTAGAAGTTTAGTTGCTGGGCGTAGTGGCTGTCACCTGTAAACCCAGTACTTTGGGAATTCAAGGCAGGTGGATTTCTTGAGTCTTGGAGTTTGAGGCCTGCCTGGGAAAGATGACAAACCCCATTTGTACAAAAATAAAAATATTAGCTGGATATGGCGGCACATGCCTGTGGTCCCAGCTACTCCAAGGCTGAGGTGGGAGGATGGCTTGAGTCCGAGAGGCAGAGGTGTGAGCCAAGATCATGCCCTGCTCTTCAGCCTGGGCAACGAAGCCAGACCCTGTTTCAAAAAAAAAATCTAGTGAGATTTGATTTCTATTTCTATGTGATTCAAAATTAGGAGAGCTTCAAGGCTAATGACTATTAAAAAATGGCCATTGCTACTTGCATTTTCTATGAAGCCAGCATACACAGCAACGTGCAACCAAAAAACCAAGCTATTTAATATGTAGCTTAGATTTCAGGTTTGATTGTCCTTGAGGTTTGATTATTGCAGAGATCAATTGCCAGACCAAATATAGACTAATTCTGCATCTGGTCTTTTTATCATATGAAACATCCCAGCCTTGGGTATAAATTAAGAGCAAGTACGGATGTTTATACCGATAGTGGTGTAGATATTTCCATGTTTATACAGTTAGCGGTGTAGATATTTCCATGTCTATACAGACAGTGGTGTGGATATTTCCATGTTTATACAGATAGCAGTGTAGATATTTCCATGTTTATAGAGATAGCGGTGTAGATATTTCCATGTTTATAGAGATAACGGTGTAGATATTTCCGTGTTTATACAGATAGCGGTGTAGATATTTCCATGTTTATACAGATAGCGTTGTAGATATTTCCATGTTTATAGAGACGGCGGTGTAGATATTTCCATTTATAAACAGATGGCAGTGTAGATATTTCCATGTTTATTGAGATGGCGGAAAAGATATTTCCATGTTTATACAGATGGCGGTGTAGATATTTCCATGTTTATAGAGATAGCGGTGAAGATATTTCCATGTTTATACAGGTGGCGGTGTATTTCCATGTTTATTCAGATAGCGGTGTAAATATTTCCGTTTTTTACAGATAGCGGTGTATATATTTCCATGTTTATACAGATGGCGGTGTAGATATTCCCATCTTTATAGAGATAGCGGTGTAGATATTTCCATGTTCATACAGATAGCGGTTTAGATATTTGCATGTTTATAGAGATGGCCGTGTAGATATTTCCATGTTTATACACATGGCGGTGTAGATATTTCCATGTTTATAGAGATAGCGGCGTAAATATTTGCATGTTAATAGAGATAGCATTGTAGATATTTCCATGTTTATACAGATAGTAGTGTAGATATTTCCATGTTTATGTAGATAGAGGTGTAGATATTTCCATGTTTATACAGATAGCGGCGTAGGTATTTCCATCTTTATAGGTATGGCGGTGTTGATATTTCCATGTTCATACAGATGGCGGTGTAGAAATTTCCATGATTAAACAGATAGCGGTGTAGACATTTCCATGTTTATATAGGTAGCGTTGTATATATTTCCTTGTTTATAGAGATAGCGGTGTAGATATTTCCATGTTTATACAGATATAGTTGCAGATATTTCTATGTTTATACAGATAGCGGTGTAGATATTTCCATGTTTATACAGATAGGGCTGTAGATATTTCCATGTTTATACAGATAGCGGTGTAGATATTTCCATGTTTATAAAGATAGAGGTGTAGATATTACCATGTTTATACAGATAGCGGTGTTGGTATTTCCATGTTTATAGAGATGGCGGTCTAGGTATTTTAATGTTTATGGAGATAGCGTTGCAGTCATTTTCATGTTTATAGTGATAGCGGTGTTGATATTTCCATGTTCATACAGATAGCGGTGTAGATATTTCCATGTTTACACAGATTGCGTTGTAGATATTTCCATGTTTATAGAGATAGCAGTGAAGATATTTCCATCTTTATACAGATGGCGGTGTAGATATTTCCATGTTGAAACAGGTGGCCATGTAGATATTTCCAGGTTTATACAGATGGCGGTGTAGATATTTCCATGTTTATAGAGATGGAGGTCTAGATATTTCCATGTTTATAGAGATAGCTGTGTAGTTATTTCCATGTTTATAGAGATAGCGGTGTAGATATTTCCATGTTCATACAGATAGCGGTGTAGATATTTCCATGTTCATACAGAGGGTGGTGTAGTTATTTCCATGTTCATAGAGATGGCGGTAAAGATATTTGCATGTTCAAAGAGATGATGATGTAGATATTTCCATGTTCATAGAGATGGCGGTGTAGATATTACCATGCTCATAGAGATGGCGGTGTAGATATTTCCATGTTCATACAGATGGCCGTGAAGATATTTCCATGTTAATACAGATGGCGGTGTAGATATTTCCATGTTCATACAGATGCCGGTGTAGATATTTCCAAGTTTATACAGATAGCGGTGTAGTTATTTCCATGTTTATAGAGATAGCAGTGTAGATAATTCCATTGATATACAGATAGCTGTGTAGATATATACATGTTCATACAGATAGCGGTGTAGATATTTCCATGTTCATACAGAGGGCGGTGTAGTTATTTCCATGTTCATACAGATGGAGGTGAAGATATTTACATGTTCAAAGAGATGGTGGTGTAGATATTTCCATGTTCATAGAGATGGCGGTGTGGATATTACCATGTTCATAGAGATGGCGGTGTAATTTCCATGTTCATACAGATGGCGGTGTAGATATGTCCATGTTTATAGAGATGGCGGTGTAGATATTTCCATGTTTATACAGAGTTCGGTTTAGATATTTCCATGTTTAAACAGATAGCGGTGTAGATATTTCCATGTTGATAAACATTGCGGTGTAGTTACTTTCAAGTTTATAGAGATAGCGGTGTAGGTATTTCCATGTTTATACAGATAGCGGTGCGGATATTTCCATGTTTATACAGATAGATGGGCAGATATTTCCATGTTTATACAGATAGCGGTGTAGATATTTCCATGTTGATACAGGTAGTGGAGTAGATATTTCCATGTTCATACAGATGGCAGTGTAGATATTTACAAGTTCATACAGATGGCGGTGTAGATATGTCCATGTTCGTACAGATGGCGGTGTAGATATTTCCATGTTCATAGAGATGGCGGTGTACATATTTCCATGTTTATGCAGATAGCGGTGTAGATATTTCCATGTTTATGCAGATGGTGGTGTAGGTATTTCCATGTTTATAGAGATGGCTGTCTAGATATTTCCATGTTTATAGAGATAGTGGTGTAGTTATTTTCAAGTTTATAGAGACAGCGGTGTAGATATTTCCAGGTTTATACAGATTGTGGTGTAGTTATTTTCATGTTTATAGAAATAGCGGTGTAGATATTTCCGTTGACATACAGATAGCGGTGTAGATATTTCCATGTTCATAAAGATAGTGGTGTAGATATTTCCATGTTCATACAGATAGCGGTGTAGATATTTCCATGTTCATAGAGATAGCGGTGTAGTTATTTCCATGTTTATACAGATGGCAGTGTAGTTATTTCCGTGTTTATATTGAATGCGGTCTAGATATTTCCATGTTTATAGAGATAGTGGTGTAGTTATTTGCAAGTTTATAGAGACAGCATGGTAGATATTTCCATGTTTATACAGATAGCGGTGAAGATATTTCCATGTTTATACAAATAGCTGTGTAGATATTTCCATGTTTATACAGATAGCGGTGTAGATATTTCCATGTTTATAGAGATAGTGGTGTAGATAATTCCAATTTTATACAGATAGCAGTGTAGATATTTCCAAGTTCATACAGATAGCGGTGTAGATATTTCCACGTTTATAGGGATGGCGGTGTAGATATTTCCATGTTCTTACAGATGGCAGTGTAGATATTTCCATGTTTATAGACTTGGCGTTTTAGATATTTTCATGTTTACACAGATGGCGGTGTAGATATTTCCATGTTTACACAGATAGCGGTGTAGACATTTCCATGTTTACACAAATAGCTGTGTGGATATTTCCATGTTTATGCAGATAGCGGTGTAGATATTTCCATGTTTATACAGATAGCGGTGTGGATATTTCCGTGTTTATACAGATAGTTGAACAGATATTTCCATGTTTATGCAGATAGCGTTGTAGATATTTCCATCTTAATACAGATGGCGGTGTAGATATGTCCATGTTCGTACAGATTGCCTTGTAGATATTTCCATGTTCATACAGATGGCGGTGTAGATATTTCGAAGTTTATAGAGATAGCGCTGTAGTTATTTCCATATTTATAGAGAAATCTGTGTAGATATTTCCATGTATATGCAGATAGCTGTGTAGATATTTCCATGTATATAGAGATAGCATTGTAGATATTTCCATTGATATACAGTTAGCTGTGTAGATATTTGCATGTTCATACAGATAGCCGTGTAGATATTTCCATGTTCATACAGATTGCGGTGTAGATATTTCCATATTCATACAGATAGCGGTGTAGATATTTCCATGTTCATACAGATAGCGGTGTAGATATTTCCATGTTCATACAGATAACGGTGTAGCTATTTGCATCTTCATACAGATAGCGGTGTAGGTATTTCCATGTTCATACAGTTAGCAGTGTAGATATTTCCATATTCATACAGATGGCGGTGTAGATATTTACATGTTCATACAGATGGCAGTGAAGTTATTTCCATGTTTATAGAGAAACCTGTGAAGATATTTCCATGTATATGTACATAGCTGTGTAGATATTTCCATGTTCATACAGATTGCAGTTTACATATTTCCATGTTCTTCCAGATGGCGGTGTAGATATATCCATGTTCATACCGATGGCCGTCAAGGTATTTCCATGTTCATACAGATAGCGGCGTAGATATTTCCATGTTCATACAGATGGCGGTGTAGATATTTACATGTTCATACAGATGGCGGTGTAAATATTTCCATGTTCGTACAGATGGCGTTGTAGATATTTTCATGTTTACACAGATGGCGGTGTAGATATTTCCATGTTTATGCAGATAGCGGTATAGATATTTCCATGTTTATACCGATGGTGGTGTAGATATTTCCATGTTTATAGAGATGGCAGTCTAGATATTTCCATGTTTATAGAGATAGTGGTGTAGTTATTTCCAAGTTTATAGAGACAGCGTTGTAGTTATTTCCATGTTTATACAGAGAGCGGTGAAGATATTTCCACGTTTATACAGATAGCGGTGTAGATATTTCCATTTTTATACAGATAGCAGTGTAGATATTTCCATGTTTATAGAGATAGTGGTGTAGATAATTCCAATTTTATACAGATAGCAGTGTAGATATTTCCAAGTTCATTAAGATAGCGGTGTAGATATATGCACGATTATAGAGATGGCGGTGTAGATATTGCCATGTTCATACAGATGGCGGTGTAGATATTTCCATGTTTATAGAGATGGCGGTGTAGACATTTTCACGTTTACACAGATGGCGGTGTAGATATTTCCATGTTTACACTGATAGCGGTGTAGACATTTCCATGTTTACAAAGATAGCAGTGTGGATATTTCCATGTTTATGCAGATAGCGGTGTAGATATTTACATGTTTATACAGATAGCGGTGCGGTTATTTCCATGTTTATACAGATACTGGTGCAGATATTTCCATGTTTATACAGATAGCGGTGTAGACATTTCCATTTTAATACAGATGGCGGTGCAGATATGTCCATGTTCGTACAGATGGCGGTGTAGATATTTCCATGTTCATACAGATGGCGGTGTAGATATTTCGAAGTTTATAGAGATAGCGCTGTAATTATTTCCATATTAATAGAGAAATCTGTGTAGATATTTCCATGTATATGCAGATAGCTGTGTAGATATTTCTATGTTCATGCAGATGGCGGTGTAGATATTTCCATGTTCATCCAGCTGCCGGTGTAGATATTTCCATGTACATACAGATGGCGGTGATGATATTTCCATGTTCATACAGATGGCGGTGTAGATATTTCCATGTTCATACAAATGGCGGTGTAGATATTTCCATGTTCATAGACAAGGCGGTGTAGGTATTTCCATGTTCATAGAGATGGCGGTGTAGATATTTCCATGTTTATACAGATAGCAGTGCAGTTATTTCCATGTATATAGAGATAGCATTGTAGTTATTTCCATTGATATACAGATAGCTGTGTAGATATTTGCATGCTCATACAGATAGCGGATAGATATTTCCATGTTGATACAGATAGCGGTGTAGATATTTCCATGTTCATACAGATAGCGGTGTAGATATTTCCATGTTCATACAGATAGCGGTGTAGATATTTCCATGTTCATACAGATAACGGTGTAGATATTTCCATGTTCATACAGATAGCGGTGAAGATATTTCCATGTTCATACAGTTAGCGGTGTAGATATTTCCATGTTCATACAGATGGCGGTGTAGATATTTACATGTTCATACAGGTGGCGGTGTAGATATTTCCATGTTCATACGGATGGCAGTGTAGATATTTCCAAGTTCATGCAGGTGGCGGTGTAGATATTTCCATGTTTATACAGATAGCAGTGTAGTTATTTCCATGTATATAGAGATAGCATTGTAGATATTTCCATTGATATACAGTTAGCTGTGTAGATATTTGCATGTTCATACAGATAGCCGTGTAGATATTTCCATGTTCATACAGATTGCGGTGTAGATATTTCCATGTTCATACAGATAGCGGTGTAGATATTTCCATGTTCATACAGATAGCGGTGTAGCTATTTGCATCTTCATACAGATAGCGGTGTAGGTATTTCCAGGTTCATACAGTTAGCAGTGTAGATATTTCCATATTCATACAGATGGTGGTGTAGATATTTACATGTTCATACAGATGGCGGTGTAAATATTTCCATGTTCGTACAGATGGCGGTATAGATATTTCCATGTTTATACAGATGGCGGTGTAGGTATTTCCATGTTCATAGAGATGGGGGTGTAGATATTTCTATGTTTATGCAGATAGCTGTATAGATATTTCCATGTTTATACAGATGGTGGTGTAGATATTTCCATGTTTATAGAGATGGCGGTCTAGATATTTCCATGTTTATAGAGATAGTGGTGTAGTTATTTGCAAGTTTATAGAGACAGCATTGTAGATATTTCCATGTTTATACAGATAGCAGTGCAGTTATTTCCATGTATATAGAGATAGCATTGTAGTTATTTCCATTGATATACAGATAGCTGTGTAGATATTTGCATGCTCATACAGATAGCGGATAGATATTTCCATGTTGATACAGATAGCGGTGTAGATATTTGCATGTTCATAAAGATAGCGGTGTAGATATTTCCATGTTCATACAGATAACGGTGTAGATATTTCCATGTTCATACAGATAGCGGTGAAGATATTTCCATGTTCATACAGTTAGCGGTGTAGATATTTCCATGTTCATACAGATGGCGGTGTAGATATTTACATGTTCATACAGGTGGCGGTGTAGATATTTCCATGTTCATACGGATGGCAGTGTAGATATTTCCAAGTTCATGCAGGTGGCGGTGTAGATATTTCCATGTTTATACAGATAGCAGTGTAGTTATTTCCATGTATATAGAGATAGCATTGTAGATATTTCCATTGATATACAGTTAGCTGTGTAGATATTTGCATGTTCATACAGATAGCCGTGTAGATATTTCCATGTTCATACAGATTGCGGTGTAGATATTTCCATGTTCATACAGATAGCGGTGTAGATATTTCCATGTTCATACAGATAGCGGTGTAGATATTTCCATGTTCATACAGATAACGGTGTAGCTATTTGCATCTTCATACAGATAGCGGTGTAGGTATTTCCATGTTCATACAGTTAGCAGTGTAGATATTTCCATATTCATACAGATGGCGGTGTAGATATTTACATGTTCATACAGATGGCGGTGTAAATATTTCCATGTTCGTACAGATGGCGGTATAGATATTTCCATGTTTATACAGATGGCGGTGTAGGTATTTCCATGTTCATAGAGATGGGGGTGTAGATATTTCTATGTTTATGCGGATAGCTCTATAGATATTTCCATGTTTATACAGATGGTGGTGTAGATATTTCCATGTTTATACAGATAGCAGTGTTGATATTTCCATGTTTATAGAGATAGTGGTGTAGATAATTTCAATTTTATACAGAGAGCAGTGTAGATATTTCCAAGTTCATACAGATAGCGGTGTAGATATTTCCACGTTTATAGGGATGGCGGTGTAGATATTTCCATGTTCTTACAGATGGCAGTGTAGATATTTCCATGTTTATAGACTTGGCGTTTTAGATATTTTCATGTTTACACAGATGGCGGTGTAGATATTTCCATGTTTACACAGATAGCGGTGTAGACATTTCCATGTTTACACAAATAGCTGTGTGGATATTTCCATGTTTATGCAGATAGCGGTGTAGATATTTCCATGTTTATACAGATAGCGGTGTGGATATTTCCGTGTTTATACAGATAGTTGGACAGATATTTCCATGTTTATACAGATAGCGGTGTAGATATTTCCATCTTAATACAGATGGCGGTGTAGATATGTCCATGTTCGTACAGATTGCCTTGTAGATATTTCCATGTTCATACTGATGGCGGTGTAGATATTTCGAAGTTTATAGAGATAGCGCTGTAGTTATTTCCATATTTATAGAGAAATCTGTGTAGATATTTCCATGTATATGCAGATAGCTGTGTAGATATTTCCATGTTCCTGCAGATAGCATTGTAGATATTTCCATGTTCATCCAGATGCTGGTGTAGATATATCCATGTTCATACAGATGGCGGTGAAGATATTTCCATCTTCATACAGAAGGCGGTGTAGTTATTTACATGTTCATACAAATGGCGATGTAGATATTTCCATGTTTATACAGATAGCGGTGTAGATATTTCCATGTTTATACAGATAGCAGTGTAGATATTTCCATGTTTATAGAGATAGTGGTGTAGATAATTCCAATTTTATACAGATAGCAGTGTAGATATTTCCAAGTTCATACAGATAGCGGTGTAGATAATTGCACGTTTATAGAGATGGCGGTGTAGATATTTCCATGTTCATACAGACGGCGGTGTAGATATTTCCATGTTTATAGAGATGGCAGTGTAGATGTTTTCATGTTTACACAGATGGCGGTGTAGATATTTCCATGTTTACACTGATAGCGGTGTAGACATTTCCCTGTTTACACAGATAGCGGTGTGGATATTTCCATGTTTATGCAGATAGCGGTGTACATATTTCCATGTTTATAGAGATAGTGGTGTAGATAATTCCAATTTTATACAGATAGCAGTGTAGATATTTCCAAGTTCATACAGATAGCGGTGTAGATATTTCCACGTTTATAGAGATGGCGGAGTAGATATTTCCATGTTCATACAGATAGCGGTGTGGATATTTCAATGTTCATACAGATAGCGGTGTAGATATTTCCATGTTCATACAGATAGCGGTGTAGATATTTCCAAGTTCATACAGATAGCGGTGTAGATATTTCCATGTTCATACAGTTAGCGGTGTAGATATTTCCATGTTCATACAGATGGCGGTGTAGATAATTACATGTTCATACAGATGGCGGTGTAGATATTTACATGTTCACACAGATGGCGGTGTAGATATTTCCATGTTCATAGAGATGGCGGTGTAGATATTTATATGTTTATGCAGATAGCGGCATAGATATTTCCATGTTTATAGAGATAGCAGCATAGACATTTCCATTGATATACAGATAGATGTGTAGACATTTGCATGTTCATACAGATAGCGGTGTAGATATTTCCATGTTCATACAGATAGCGGTGTAGATATTTCCATGTTCATACAGATAGCGGTGAAGATATTTAAATGTTCATATAGATAACGGTGTAGATATTTTCATGCTCATATAGATAGCGGTGTAGATATTTCCATGTTCATACAGTTAGCGGTGTAGATATTTCCATGTTTATATTGATAGTGGTGAAGATATTTCCATGTTTATACAGATAGCGGTGTAGATATTTCCACGTTTATAGAGATGGTTGTGTAGTTATTTCCATGTTTCTACAGATAGCGGTGTGGATATTTCCATGTTTATGCAGATTGCAGTGTAGATATTTCCATGTTTATACAGATAGCGTTGAGGATATTTCCATGATTATACAAATAGTGGTGTAGATATTTCCATGTTTATACAGATAGCGGTGTAGGTACTTCCATCTTTTTTCAGATGGCGGTGTAGATATCTCCATGTTCGCAAAGATAGCTGTGTAGATATTTCCATGTTAATACAGATGGCAGTGTAGATATTTCCAAGTTTATAGAGATAGTGCTGTAGTTATTTCCATATTTATAGAGAAATCTGTGTAGATATATCCATGTATATGCAGATAGCTGTGTAGATATGTCCATGTTCATGCAGATAGCGGTGTAGATATTTCCATGTTCATCCACATGCCGGTGTAGATATATCCGTGTTCATACAGATGGCAGTGAAGATATTTCCATGTTCATACAGATGGCGGTGTAGATATTTCCATGTTCCTACAGATGGCGGTGTAGATATTTCCATGTTCATAGAGATGGCGGTGTAGATATTTCCATGTTCATACAAATGGCGGTGTAGATATTTCCATGTTCATAGAGATGGCGGTGTAGATATTTCCATGTTTATACAGATAGCAGTGAAGTTATTTCCATGTTTATAGAGATAGCAGTGTAGATATTTCCATTGATATACAGATAGCTGTGTAGATATTTGCTTGTTCATACAGATAGCGGTGTAGATATTTCCATGTTCATACTGATAGCTGTGTAGATATTTCCATGTTCATACAGTTAGCGGTGATGATATTTCCATGTTCATACAGATGGCGGTGTACATATTTCCATGTTCATACAAAAGGCGGTGTAGATATTTCCATGTTCATAGACATGGCGGTGTAGATATTTCCATGTTCATAGAGATGGCGGTGTAGATATTTCCATGTTTATACAGATAGCAGTGCAGTAATTTCCATGTATATAGAGATAGCAGTGTAGTTATTTCCATTCATATACAGATAGCTGTGTAGATATTTGCATGCTCATACAGATAGCGGATAGGTATTTCCATGTTGATACAGATAGCGGTGTAGATATTTCCGTGTTCATACAGATAGCTTTGTAGATATTTCCATGTTCATACAGATAGCGGTGTAGATATTTCCATGTTCATACAGATAGCGGTGTAGATATTTCCATGTTTATACAGATAGCAGTGTAGTTATTTCCATGTTTATAGAGATACCAGTGTAGATATTTCCATTGATATACAGATAGCTGTGTAGATATTTGCATGTTCATTCAGATAGCGGTGTAGATATTTCCATGTTCATACAGACAGTGGTGTAGATATTTCCATGTTCATACAGATGGCGGTGTAGATATTTCCATGTTCACACAGATAGCGGTGAAGATATTTCCATGTTCATACAGATAGCGTTGTAGATATTTCCATGTTCATATAGTTAGCGGTATAGATATTTCCATGTTCATATAGATGGCGGTGTAGATATTTCCATGTTCTTACGGATGGCAATGTAGATATTTCCATGTTCATGCAGGTGGCGGTGTAGATATTTCCATGTTTGCACAGATAGCAGTGTAGATATTTCCATGTTTATACAGACAGCGTTGTAGATATTTCCATGTTCATACAGATGGCGGTGTAGATATTTCGAAGTTTATAGAGATAGCGCTGTAGTTATTTCCATATTAATAGAGAAATCTGTGTAGATATTTTCATGTATATGCAGATAGCTGTGTAGATATTTCTATGTTCATGCAGATGGCGGTGTAGATATTTCCATGTTCATCCAGATGGCGGTGTAGATATTTCCATGTTCGTACAGATGGCTGTGATGATATTTCCATCTTCATACAAATGGCGGTGTAGATATTTCCAAGTTCATACAAATGGCGGTGTAGATATTTCCATGTTCATAGACATGGCGTTGTAGATAATTCCATGTTCATTGAGATGGCGGTGTATATATTTCCATGTTCATACAGATAGCGGTGTAGATATTTCCATGTTCATACAGATAGCGGTGTAGATATTTCCATGTTCATACAGATAACGGTGTAGATATTTCCATGTTCATACAGATAGCGGTGTAGGTATTTCCATGTTCATGCAGGTAGCAGTGTAGATATTTCCATGTTCATACAGATGGCGGTGTCGATATTTACATGTTCATACAGATGGCGGTGTAAATATTTCCATGTTCGTACAGATGGCGGTGTACATATTTCCATGTTCATAGAGATGGTGGTGTAGATATTTCCATGTTTATGCAGATAGCGGTATAGATATTTCCATGTTTATACAGATGGTGGTGTAGATATTTCCATTTTTATAGAGATGGCAGTCTAGATATTTCCATGTTCATAGAGATAGTTGTGTAGTTATTTCCAAGTTTATAGAGACAGCGTTGTAGATATTTCTGTGTTTATACAGAATGTGGTGTAGATATTTCCATTTTTATAGAGATGGCAGTCTAGATATTTCCATGTTCATAGAGATAGTTGTGTAGTTATTTCCAAGTTTATAGAGACAGCGTTGTAGATATTTCTGTGTTTATACAGATAGCGGTGAAGATATTTCCACGTTTATATAGATAGTGGTGTAGGTATTTCCGTGTTTATACAGATAGCAGTGTAGATATTTCCATGTTTATAGAGATAGTGGTGTAGATAATTCCAATTTTATACAGATAGCAGTGTAGATATTTCCACGTTCATACAGATAGCGGTGTAGATATTTGCACGTTTATAGAGATGGCGGTGTAGATATTTACATTTACATACAGATGGCGGTGTAGATATTTCCATGTTTATAGAGATGGCGGTGTAGATAATTCCATGTTTACACTGATAGCGGTGTAGACATTTCCATGTTTACACAGATAGCAGTGTGGATATTTCGATGTTTATTCAGATAGCGGTGTAGATATTTCCATGTTTATAGAGATGGCGGTGTAGATATTTCCATGTTCATACAGATGGCGGTGTAGATATTTCCATGTTTATAGAGATGGCGGTGTAGATATTTTCATGTTTACACAGATGGCGGTGTAGATATTTCCATCTTTACACTGATAGCAGTGTAGACATTTCCATGTTTACACAGATAGCGGTGTGGATATTTCCATGTTTATGCAGATAGTGTTGTAGATATTTCCATGTTTATACAGATAGCGGTGAAGATATTTCCATGTTTATACAGATAGCGGTGTAGATATTTCCATGTTTATACAGATAGCGGTGTAGAAATTTCCATGTTTATAGAGATAGTGGTGTAGATAATTCCAATTTTATACAGATAGCAGTGTAGATATTTCCAAGTTCATACAGATAGGGGTGTAGATATTTCCACGTTTATAGAGACGGCGGAGTACATATTTCCATGTTTATACAGATAGCGGTGTGGATATTTAGATGTTCATACAGATAGCGGTGTAGATATTTCTATGTTCATACAGATAGCGGTGTAGATATTTCCATGTTCATACAGATAGCGGTGTAGATATTTCCATGTTCATACAGTTAGCGGTGTAGATATTTCCATGTTCATACAGATGGCGGTGTAGATATTTCCATGTTCATACAGATGGCGGTGTAGATATTTCCATGTTCATAGAGATGGCGGTATAGATATTTCCATGTTCATACAAATGGCGGTGTAGATATTTCCATGTTCATAGAGATGGCGGTGTAGATATTTCCATGTTTATACAGATAGCAGTGTAGTTATTTCCATGTTTATAGAGATAGCAGCATAGATATTTCCATTGTTATAAAGATAGCTGTGTAGACATTTGCATGTTCATACAGATAGCGGTGTAGATATATCCATGTTCATATAGATAGTGGTGTAGATATTTCCATGTTCATACAGATAGCGGTGTTGATATTTCCATGTTCATACAGATAACGGTATAGATATTTCCATGTTCATATAGATAGCGGTGTAGATATTTCCATGTTCATACAGTTAGCGGTGGAGATATTTCCATGTTCATACAGATGGCGGTATAGGTATTTACATGTTCATACAGATAGCGGTGTAGATATTTCCATGTTCATACAGATGGCGGTGTAGATATTTCCATGTTAATAGAGATGGCGGTGTAGATATTTCCATGTTTATGCAGATAGCGGTATAGATATTTCCATGTTTATTCAGATGGTCGTGTAGATATTTCCATGTTTATAGAGCTGGCGGTCTAGATATTTCCATGTTTATAGAGATAGTGTTGTAGTTATTTCCAAGTTTACAGAGACAGCGTTGTAGATATTTCCATGTTTATACAGATAGCGGTGAAGTTATTTCCATGTTTATACAGATAGCGGTGTAGATATTTCCATGTTTATGCAGATAGCGGTGTAGATATTTCCACGTTTGTAGAGATAGTGGTGTAGATAATTACAATTTTATACAGATAGCAGTGTAGATATTTCCAAGTTCATACAGATAGCGGTGTAGATATTTCCACGTTTATAGAGATGGCGGTGTAGATATTTCCATGTTTACACAGATGGCGGTGTGGATATTTCCATGTTTATAAAGATGGCGGTGTAGATATTTTCATGTTTACACACATGGCAGTGTAGATATTTCCATGTTTACAAAGAAAGCGGTGTAGACATTTCCATGTTTACACAGATAGCGGTGTGGATATTTCCATGTTTATGCAGATAGCGGTGTAGATATTTCCATGTTTATACAGATTGCGGTGCGGATATTTCCATGTTTATACAGATAGTGGTGCAGATATTTCCATGTTTTTACAGATGGTGGTGTAGATATTTCCATGTTCATTAACATGGCGGTGTAGATATTTCCATGTTTTTAGAGATAGCGGTGTAGATATTTCCACGTTTATAGAGATGGTGGTGTAGTTATTTCCATGTTTATGCAGATAGCGGTGTGGATATTTCCATGTTTATGCAGATAGTGGTGTAGATATTTCCATTTTTATACAGATAGCGTTGAGGATATTTCCATGATTATACAGATAGTGGTGCAGATATTTCCATGTTTATACAGATAGCGGTGTAGGTATTTCCATCTTAATACAGATGGCGGTATAGATATCTCCATGTTCGTAGAGATAGCGGTGTAGATATTTCCATGTTCATTCAGACGGCGGTGTAGATATTTCGAAGTTTATAGAGATAGCGCTGTAGTTATTTCCATATTTATAGAGAAATCTGTGTAGATATATCCTTGTATATGCAGATAGCTGTGTAGATATTTCCATGTTCATGCAGACAGCGGTGTAGATATTTCCATGTTCATCCAGATGACAGTGTAGATATATCCATGTTCATACAGATGGCGGTGAGGATATTTCCATGTTCATACAGATGGCGGTGTAGATATTTCCATGTTCATACAAATGGCGGTGTAGATATTTCCGTGTTCATAGAGATGGCGGTGTAGATATTTCCATGTTCATACAAATGGCGGTGTAGATATTTCCATGTTCATAGAGATGGCGGTGTAGATATTTCCATGTTTATACAGATAGCAGTGTAGATATTTCCATTGATATACAGATAGCTGTGTAGATATTTGCATGTTCATACAGATAGCGGTGTAGATATTTCCATGTTCATACAGATAGCGGTGTAGATATTTCCATGTTCATACAGTTAGCGCTGTAGATATTTCCATGTTCATAGCGATGGCGTTGTAGATATTTACATGTTCATACAGATGGCGGTGTAGATATTTCCATGTTCGTACGGATGGCAGTGTAGATATTTCCATGTTCATACAGGTGGCGGTGTAGATATTTCCATGTTTTTACAGATAGCAGTGTAGTTATTTCCATGTTTATTGAGATAGCAGTATTGATATTTCCGTTGATATACAGATAGCTTTGTAGATATTTGCATGTTCATACAGATAGCGGTGTAGATATTTCCATGTTCATACAGATAGCGGTGTAGATATTTCCATGTTCATACAGATAGCGGTGTAGATATATCCATGTTCATACAGATAACGGTGTAGATATTTCCATGTTCATACAGATAGCGGTGTAGATATATCCTTGTTCATACAGATAACGGTGTAGCTATTTCCAAGTTCATACAGTTAGCGGTGTAGATAATTCCACGTTCATACAGATGGCGGTGTAGATATTTACATGTTCATACAGATGGCGGTGTAAATATTTCCATGTTCGTACAGATGGCGGTGTAGATATTTCTATGTTCATAGAGATGGCGGTTTAGATATTTCCATGTTTATGCAGATAGCGGTACAGATATTTCCATGTTTATACAGATGGTGGTGTAGATATTTCCATGTTTATAGAGATGGCAGTCTAGATATTTCCATGTTTATAGAGATAGTGCTGTAGTTATTTCCAAGTTTATAGAGACAGCGTTGTAGATTTTTCCATGTTTATACAGATAGCGGTGTGGATATTTAAATGTTTATGGAGATAGCGTTGTAGATATTTCCATGTTTATACAGATAGCGGTGCGGATATTTCCGTGTTTATACAGATAGTTGGACAGATATTTCCATGTTTATACAGAAAGCGGTGTAGATATTTCCATCTTAATACAGATGGCGGTGTAGATATGTCCATGTGCGTACAGATTGCGGTGTAGATATTTCCATGTTCATACAGATGGCGGTGTAGATATTTCGAAGTTTATAGAGATAGCGCTGTAGTTATTTCCATATTTATAGAGAAATCTGTGTAGATATTTCCATGTATATGCAGATAGCTGTGTAGATATTTCCATGTTCATGCAGATAGCAGTGTAGATATTTACATGTTCATACAGATAGCAGTGTAGATATTTCCATGTTCATACAGTTAGCGGTGTAGATATTTCCATGTTCATACAGATGGCGGTGTAGATATTTCCATGTTCATACAGATGGCGGTGTAGATATTTCCATGTTCGTACACATGGCGGTCTAGATATTTCCAGGTTTATATAGATAGTGGTGTTGATTTTTCCAAGTTTATAGAGACAGTGTTGTAGATATTTCCATGTTTATACAGATAGCGGTGAAGGTATTTCCATGTTTATACAGATAGCGGTGTAGATATTTCCATGTTTATACAGATAGCGGTGTAGATATTTCCATGTTTATACAGATAGCGGTGTAGATATTTCCATGTTTATAGAGATGGCGGTGTAGATATTTCCATGTTCATACAGATGGCAGTGTAGATATTTCCATGTTTATAGAGATGGCGGTGTAAATATTTTCATGTTTACACAGATGGCGGTGTAGATATTTCCATGTTTACCCAGATAGCGGTGTGGATATTTCCATGTTTATGCAGATAGCGGTGTAGATATTTCCATGTTCATAGAGATGGCGGTGTAGATATTTCCATGTTCATACAGATAGCGGTGTAGATATTTCCATGTTCATACAGATAGCGGTGTAGATATTTCCATGTTCATACAGATAACGGTGTAGATATTTCCATGTTCATACAGATAGCGGTGTAGGTATTTCCATGTTCATGCAGTTAGCAGTGTAGATATTTCCATGTTCATACAGATGGCGGTGTCGATATTTACATGTTCATACAGATGGCGGTGTAAATATTTCCATGTTCGTACAGATGGCGGTGTACATATTTCCATGTTCATAGAGATGGCGGTGTAGATATTTCCATGTTTATGCACATAGCGGTATAGATATTTCCATGTTTATACAGATGGTGGTGTAGATATTTCCATGTTTATATAGATGGCAGTCTAGATATTTCCATGTTCATAGAGATAGTGGTGTAGTAATTTCCAAGTTTATAGAGACAGCGTTGTAGATATTTCCGTGTTTATACAGATAGCGGTGAAGATATTTCCAAGTTTATACAGATAGTGGTGTAGGTATTTCCATGTTTATACAGATAGCAGTGTAGATATTTCCATGTTTATAGAGATAGCGGTGTAGATAATTCCAATTTTATGCAGATAGCAGTGTAGATATTTCCAAGTTCATACAGATAGCGGTGTAGATATTTGCACGTTTATAGAGATGGCGCTGTAGATATTTACATTTTCATACAGATGGCGGTGTAGATATTTCCAAGTTTATACAGATGGCGGTGTAGATATTTCCATGTTTACACTGATAGCGGTGTAGACATTTCCATGTTTACACAGATAGCAGTGTGGATATTTCGATGTTTATTCAGATAGCAGTGTAGATATTTCCATGTTTATAGAGATGGCGGTGTAGATATTTCCATGTTCATACAGATGGCGGTGTAGATATTTCCATGTTTATAGAGATGGCGGTGTAGATATTTTCATGTTTACATAGATGGCGGTGTAGATATTTCCATCTTTACACTGATAGCAGTGTCGACATTTCCATGTTCATACAGATGGCGGTGTGGATATTTCCATGTTTATAGAGATGGCGGTGTAGATATTTTCATGTTTACACACATGGCAGTGTAGATATTTCCATGTTTACAAAGATAGCGGTTTAGACATTTCCATGTTTACACAGATAGCGGTGTGGATATTTCCATGTTTATGCAGATAGCGGTGTAGATATTTCCATGTTTATACAGATTGCGGTGCGGATATTTCCATGTTTATACAGATAGTGGTGCAGATATTTCCATGTTTTTACAGATGGTGGTGTAGATATTTCCATGTTCATTCACATGGCGGTGTAGAAATTTCCATGTTTTTAGAGATAGCGGTGTAGATATTTCCACGTTTATAGAGATGGTGGTGTAGTTATTTCCATGTTTATACAGATAGCGGTGTGGATATTTCCATGTTTATGCAGATAGTGGTGTAGATATTTCCATTTTTATACAGATAGCGGTGAGGATATTTCCATGATTATACAGATAGTGGTGCAGATATTTCCATGTTTATACAGATAGCGGTGTAGGTATTTCCATCTTAATACAGATGGCGGTATAGATATCTCCATGTTCGTAGAGATAGCGGTGTAGATATTTCCATGTTCATTCAGACGGCGGTGTAGATATTTCGAAGTTTATAGAGATAGCGCTGTAGTTATTTCCATATTTATAGAGAAATCTGTGTAGATATATCCTTGTATATGCAGATAGCTGTGTAGATATTTCCATGTTCATCCAGATTCCGGTGTAGATATATCCATGTTCATACAGATGGCGGTGAGGATATTTCCATGTTCATACAGATGGCGGTGTAGATATTTCCATGTTCATACAAATGGCGGTGTAGATATTTCCATGTTCATAGAGATGGCGGTGTAGATATTTCCATGTTCATACAAATGGCGGTGTAGATATTTCCATGTTCATAGAGATGGCGGTGTAGATATTTCCATGTTTATACAGATAGCAGTGTAGATATTTCCATTGATATACAGATAGCTGTGTAGATATTTGCATGTTCATACAGATAGCGGTGTAGATATTTCCATGTTCATACAGATAGCGGTGTAGATATTTCCATGTTCATACAGTTAGCGCTTTAGATATTTCCATGTTCATACCGATGGCGTTGTAGATATTTACATGTTCATACAGATGGCGGTGTAGATATTTCCATGTTCGTACGGATGGCAGTGTAGATATTTCCATGTTCATACAGGTGGCGGTGTAGATATTTCCATGTTTTTACAGATAGCAGTGTAGTTATTTCCATGTTTATAGAGATAGCAGTGTTGATATTTCCGTTGATATACAGATAGCTTTGTAGATATTTGCATGTTCATACAGATAGCGGTGTAGATATTTCCATGTTCATACAGATAGCGGTGTAGATATTTCCATGTTCATACAGATAGCGGTGTAGATATATCCTTGTTCATACAGATAACGGTGTAGCTATTTCCAAGTTCATACAGTTAACGGTGTAGATAATTCCACGTTCATACAGATGGCGGTGTAGATATTTACATGTTCATACAGATGGCGGTTTAAATATTTCCATGTTCGTACAGATGGCGGTGTAGATATTTCTATGTTCATAGAGATGGTGGTGTAGATATTTCCATGTTTATGCAGATAGCGGTACAGATATTTCCATGTTTATACAGATGGTGGTGTAGATATTTCCATGTTTATAGAGATGGCAGTCTAGATATTTCCATGTTTATAGAGATAGTGCTGTAGTTATTTCCAAGTTTATAGAGACAGCGTTGTAGATTTTTCCATGTTTATACAGATAGCGGTGTGGATATTTAAATGTTTATGGAGATAGCGTTGTAGATATTTCCATGTTTATACAGGTAGCGGTGCGGATATTTCCGTGTTTATACAGATAGTTGGACAGATATTTCCATGTTTATACAGAAAGCGGTGTAGATATTTGCATCTTAATACAGATGGCGGTGTAGATATGTCTTTGTGTGTACAGATTGCGGTGTAGATATTTCCATGTTCATACAGATGGCGGTGTAGATATTTCGAAGTTTATAGAGATAGCGCTGTAGTTATTTCCATATTTATAGAGAAATCTCTGTAGATATTTCCATGTATATGCAGATAGCTGTGTAGATATTTCCATGTATATGCAGATAGCTGTGTAGATATTTCCATGTTCATGCAGATAGCAGTGTAGATATTTACATGTTCATACAGATAGCAGTGTAGATATTTCCATGTTCATACAGTTAGCGGTGTAGATATTTCCATGTTCATACAGATGGCGGTGTAGATATTTCCATGTTCATACAGATGGCGGTGTAGATATTTCCATGTTCGTACACATGGCGGTCTAGATATTTCCAGGTTTATATAGATAGTGGTGTTGATTTTTCCAAGTTTATAGAGACAGTGTTGTAGATATTTCCATGTTTATACAGATAGCGGTGAAGGTATTTCCATGTTTATACAGATAGCGGTGTAGATATTTCCATGTTTATACAGATAGCGGTGTAGATATTTCCATGTTTATACAGATAGCGGTGTAGATATTTCCATGTTTATAGAGATGGCGGTGTAGATATTTCCATGTTCATACAGATGGCAGTGTAGATATTTCCATGTTTATAGAGATGGCGGTGTAAATATTTTCATGTTTACACAGATGGCGGTGTAGATATTTCCATGTTTACCCAGATAGCGGTGTGGATATTTCCATGTTTATGCAGATAGCGGTGTAGATATTTCCATGTTCATAGAGATGGCGGTGTAGATATTTCCATGTTCATACAGATAGCGGTGTAGATATTTCCATGTTCATACAGATAGCGGTGTAGATATTTCCATGTTCATACAGATAACGGTGTAGATATTTCCATGTTCATACAGATAGCGGTGTAGGTATTTCCATGTTCATGCAGTTAGCAGTGTAGATATTTCCATGTTCATACAGATGGCGGTGTCGATATTTACATGTTCATACAGATGGCGGTGTAAATATTTCCATGTTCGTACAGATGGCGGTGTACATATTTCCATGTTCATAGAGATGGCGGTGTAGATATTTCCATGTTTATGCACATAGCGGTATAGATATTTCCATGTTTATACAGATGGTGGTGTAGATATTTCCATGTTTATATAGATGGCAGTCTAGATATTTCCATGTTCATAGAGATAGTGGTGTAGTAATTTCCAAGTTTATAGAGACAGCGTTGTAGATATTTCCGTGTTTATACAGATAGCGGTGAAGATATTTCCAAGTTTATACAGATAGTGGTGTAGGTATTTCCATGTTTATACAGATAGCAGTGTAGATATTTCCATGTTTATAGAGATAGCGGTGTAGATAATTCCAATTTTATGCAGATAGCAGTGTAGATATTTCCAAGTTCATACAGATAGCGGTGTAGATATTTGCACGTTTATAGAGATGGCGCTGTAGATATTTACATTTTCATACAGATGGCGGTGTAGATATTTCCAAGTTTATACAGATGGCGGTGTAGATATTTCCATGTTTACACTGATAGCGGTGTAGACATTTCCATGTTTACACAGATAGCAGTGTGGATATTTCGATGTTTATTCAGATAGCAGTGTAGATATTTCCATGTTTATAGAGATGGCGGTGTAGATATTTCCATGTTCATACAGATGGCGGTGTAGATATTTCCATGTTTATAGAGATGGCGGTGTAGATATTTTCATGTTTACATAGATGGCGGTGTAGATATTTCCATCTTTACACTGATAGCAGTGTCGACATTTCCATGTTCATACAGATGGCGGTGTGGATATTTCCATGTTTATAGAGATGGCGGTGTAGATATTTTCATGTTTACACACATGGCAGTGTAGATATTTCCATGTTTACAAAGATAGCGGTGTAGACATTTCCATGTTTACACAGATAGCGGTGTGGATATTTCCATGTTTATGCAGATAGCGGTGTAGATATTTCCATGTTTATACAGATTGCGGTGCGGATATTTCCATGTTTATACAGATAGTGGTGCAGATATTTCCATGTTTTTACAGATGGTGGTGTAGATATTTCCATGTTCATTCACATGGCGGTGTAGAAATTTCCATGTTTTTAGAGATAGCGGTGTAGATATTTCCACGTTTATAGAGATGGTGGTGTAGTTATTTCCATGTTTATACAGATAGCGGTGTGGATATTTCCATGTTTATGCAGATAGTGGTGTAGATATTTCCATTTTTATACAGATAGCGGTGAGGATATTTCCATGATTATACAGATAGTGGTGCAGATATTTCCATGTTTATACAGATAGCGGTGTAGGTATTTCCATCTTAATACAGATGGCGGTATAGATATCTCCATGTTCGTAGAGATAGCGGTGTAGATATTTCCATGTTCATTCAGACGGCGGTGTAGATATTTCGAAGTTTATAGAGATAGCGCTGTAGTTATTTCCATATTTATAGAGAAATCTGTGTAGATATATCCTTGTATATGCAGATAGCTGTGTAGATATTTCCATGTTCATCCAGATTCCGGTGTAGATATATCCATGTTCATACAGATGGCGGTGAGGATATTTCCATGTTCATACAGATGGCGGTGTAGATATTTCCATGTTCATACAAATGGCGGTGTAGATATTTCCATGTTCATAGAGATGGCGGTGTAGATATTTCCATGTTCATACAAATGGCGGTGTAGATATTTCCATGTTCATAGAGATGGCGGTGTAGATATTTCCATGTTTATACAGATAGCAGTGTAGATATTTCCATTGATATACAGATAGCTGTGTAGATATTTGCATGTTCATACAGATAGCGGTGTAGATATTTCCATGTTCATACAGATAGCGGTGTAGATATTTCCATGTTCATACAGTTAGCGCTTTAGATATTTCCATGTTCATACCGATGGCGTTGTAGATATTTACATGTTCATACAGATGGCGGTGTAGATATTTCCATGTTCGTACGGATGGCAGTGTAGATATTTCCATGTTCATACAGGTGGCGGTGTAGATATTTCCATGTTTTTACAGATAGCAGTGTAGTTATTTCCATGTTTATAGAGATAGCAGTGTTGATATTTCCGTTGATATACAGATAGCTTTGTAGATATTTGCATGTTCATACAGATAGCGGTGTAGATATTTCCATGTTCATACAGATAGCGGTGTAGATATTTCCATGTTCATACAGATAGCGGTGTAGATATATCCTTGTTCATACAGATAACGGTGTAGCTATTTCCAAGTTCATACAGTTAACGGTGTAGATAATTCCACGTTCATACAGATGGCGGTGTAGATATTTACATGTTCATACAGATGGCGGTTTAAATATTTCCATGTTCGTACAGATGGCGGTGTAGATATTTCTATGTTCATAGAGATGGTGGTGTAGATATTTCCATGTTTATGCAGATAGCGGTACAGATATTTCCATGTTTATACAGATGGTGGTGTAGATATTTCCATGTTTATAGAGATGGCAGTCTAGATATTTCCATGTTTATAGAGATAGTGCTGTAGTTATTTCCAAGTTTATAGAGACAGCGTTGTAGATTTTTCCATGTTTATACAGATAGCGGTGTGGATATTTAAATGTTTATGGAGATAGCGTTGTAGATATTTCCATGTTTATACAGGTAGCGGTGCGGATATTTCCGTGTTTATACAGATAGTTGGACAGATATTTCCATGTTTATACAGAAAGCGGTGTAGATATTTGCATCTTAATACAGATGGCGGTGTAGATATGTCTTTGTGTGTACAGATTGCGGTGTAGATATTTCCATGTTCATACAGATGGCGGTGTAGATATTTCGAAGTTTATAGAGATAGCGCTGTAGTTATTTCCATATTTATAGAGAAATCTCTGTAGATATTTCCATGTATATGCAGATAGCTGTGTAGATATTTCCATGTTCATGCAGATAGCAGTGTAGATATTTACATGTTCATACAGATAGCGGTGTAGATATTTCCATGTTCATACAGTTAGCGGTGTAGATATTTCCATGTTCATACAGATGGCGGTGTAGATATTTCCATGTTCATACAGATGGCGGTGTAGATATTTCCATGTTCGTACAGATGGCGGTCTAGATATTTCCAGGTTTATATAGATAGTGGTGTAGTTTTTTCCAAGTTTATAGAGACAGCGTTGTAGATATTTCCATGTTTATGCAGATAGCGGTGAAGGTATTTCCATGTTTATACAGATAGCGGTGTAGATATTTCCATGTTTATACAGATAGCGGTGTAGATATTTCCATGTTTATACAGATAGCGGTGTAGATATTTCCATGTTTATAGAGATGGCGGTGTAGATATTTCCATGTTCATACAGATGGCAGTGTAGATATTTCCATGTTTATAGAGATGGCGGTGTAAATATTTTCATGTTTACACAGATGGCGGTGTAGATATTTCCATGTTTACCCAGATAGCGGTGTGGATATTTCCATGTTTATGCAGATAGCGGTGTAGATATTTCCATGTTCATAGAGATGGCGGTGTAGATATTTCCATGTTCATACAGATAGCGGTGTTGATATTTCCATGTTCATACAGATAGCGGTGTAGATATTTCCATGTTCATGCAGATAACGGTGTAGATATTTCCATGTTCATACAGATAGCGGTGTAGGTATTTCCATGTTCATGCAGTTAGCAGTGTAGATATTTCCATGTTCATACAGATGGCAGTGTCGATATTTACATGTTCATACAGATGGCGGTGTAAATATTTCCATGTTCGTACAGATGGCGGTGTACATATTTCCACGTTCATAGAGATGGCGGTGTAGATATTTCCATGTTTATGCACATAGCGGTATAGATATTTCCATGTTTATACAGATGGTGGTGTAGATATTTCCATGTTTATAGAGATGGCAGTCTAGATATTTCCATGTTCATAGAGATAGTGGTGTAGTTATTTCCAAGTTTATAGAGACAGCGTTGTAGATATTTCCGTGTTTATACAGATAGCGGTGAAGATATTTCCACGTTTATACAGATAGTGGTGTAGGTATTTCCATGTTTATACAGATAGCAGTGTAGATATTTCCATGTTTATAGAGATAGCGGTGTAGATAATCCCAATTTTATGCAGATAGCAGTGTAGATATTTCCAAGTTCATACAGATAGCGGTGTAGATATTTGCACATTTATAGAGATGGCGCTGTAGATATTTACATTTTCATACAGATGGCGGTGTAGATATTTCCAAGTTTATACAGATGGCGGTGTAGATATTTCCATGTTTACACTGATAGCGGTGTAGACATTTCCATGTTTACACAGATAGCAGTGTGGATATTTCGATGTTTATTCAGATAGCAGTGTAGATATTTCCATGTTTATAGAGATGGCGGTGTAGATATTTCCATGTTCATACAGATGGCGTTGTAGATATTTCCATGTTTATAGAGATGGCGGTGTAGATATTTTCATGTTTACACAGATGGCGGTGTAGATATTTCCATCTTTACACTGATAGCAGTGTAGACATTTCCATGTTTACACAGATAGCGGTGTGGATATTTCCATGTTTATGCAGATAGTGTTGTAGATATTTCCATGTTTATACAGATAGCGGTGAAGATATTTCCATGTTTATACAGATAGCGGTGTAGATATTTCCACGTTTATACAGATAGCGGTGTAGAAATTTCCATGTTTATAGAGATAGTGGTGTAGATAATTCCAATTTTATACAGATAGCAGTGTAGATATTTCCAAGTTCATACAGATAGCGGTGTAGATATTTCCACGTTTATAGAGACGGCGGAGTAGATATTTCCATGTTCATACAGATAGCGGTGTGGATATTTAGATGTTCATACAGATAGCGGTGTAGATATTTCCATGTTGATACTGATAGCGGTGTAGATATTTCCATGTTCATACAGATAGCGGTGTAGATATTTCCATGTTCATACAGTTAGCGGTGTAGATATTTCCATGTTCATACAGATGGCGGTGTAGATATTTCCATGTTCATACAAATGGCGGTGTAGATATTTCCATGTTCATACAGATGGCGGAATAGATATTTCCATGTTCATACAAATGGCGGTGTAGATATTTCCATGTTCATAGAGATGGCGGTGTAGATATTTCCATGTTTATACAGATAGCAGTGTAGTTATTTCCATGTTTATAGAGATAGCAGCATAGATATTTCCATTGATATAAAGATAGCTGTGTAGACATTTGCATGTTCATACAGATAGCGGTGTAGATATATCCATGTTTATATAGATAGTGGTGTAGATATTTCCATGTTCATACAGATAGCGGTGTAGATATTTCCATGTTCATACAGATAATGGTATAGATATTTCCATGTTCATATAGATAGCAGTGTAGATATTTCCATGTTCATACAGTTAGCGGTGTAGATATTTCCATGTTCATACAGATGGCGGTGTAGATATTTACATGTTCATACAGATAGCGGTGTAGATATTTCCATGTTCATACAGATGGCGGTGTAGATATTTCCATGTTCATAGAGATGGCGGTGTAGATATTTCCATGTTTATGCAGATAGCGGTATAGATATTTCCATGTTCATAGAGATGGCGGTGTAGATATTTCCATGTTCATACACATGGCGGTGTAGATATTTCCATGTTTATAGAGATGGCGGTGTAGATATTTTCATGTTTACACAGATGGCGGTGTAGATATTTCCATGTTTACAAAGATAGCGGTGTAGACATTTCCATGTTTACACAGATAGCGGTGTGGATATTTCCATGTTTATGCAGATAGCGGTGTAGATATTTCCATGTTTATACAGATTGCGGTGCGGATATTTCCATGTTTATACAGATAGTGGTGCAGATATTTCCATGTTTTTACAGATGGTGGTGTAGATATTTCCATGTTCATTCAGATGGCGGTGTAGATATTTCCATGTTTTTGGAGATAGCGGTGTAGATATTTCCACGTTTATAGTGATGGTGGTGTAGTTGTTTCCATGTTTATACAGATACCGGTGTGGATATTTCCATGTTTATGCAGATAGTGGTGTAGATATTTCCATTTTTATACAGATAGTGGTGAGGATATTTCCATGATTATACAGATAGTGGTGCAGATATTTCCATTTTTATACAGATAGCGGTGTAGGTATTTCCATCTTAATACAGATGGCGGTGTAGATATCTCCATGTTCATAGAGATAGCGGTGTAGATATTTCCATGTTCATTCAGACGGCCGTGTAGATATTTCAAAGTTTATAGAGATAGCGCTGTAGTTATTTCCATATTTATAGAGAAATCTGTGTAGATATATCCATGTATATGCAGATAGCTGTGTAGATATTTCCGTGTTCATGCCGATAGCGGTGTAGATATTTCCATGTTCATCCAGATGCCGGTGTAGATATATCCATGTTCTTACAGATGGCGGTGAAGATATTTCCATGTTCATACAGATGGCGGTGTAGATATTTCCATGTTCCTACAAATGGCGGTGTAGATATTTCCATGTTCATAGAGATGGCGGTGTAGATATTTCCATGTTCATACAAATGGCGGTGTAGATATTTCCATGTTCATAGAGATGGCAGTGTAGATATTTCCATGTTTATACAGATAGCAGTGTAGATATTTCCATTGATATACAGATAGCTGTGTAGATATTTGCATGTTCATACAGATAGCGGTGTAGCTATTTCCATGTTCATACAGATAGCGGTGTAGATATTTCCATGTTCATACAGTTAGCGCTGTAGATATTTCCATGTTCATACCGATGGCGTTGTAGATATTTACATGTTCATACACATGGCGGTGTAGATATTTCCATGTTCGTACTAATGGCAGTGTATATATTTCGATGTTCATACAGGTGGCGGTGTAGATATTTCCATGTTTTTACAGATAGCAGTGTAGTTATTTCCATGTTTATAGAGATAGCAGTGTTGATATTTTCGTTGATATACAGATAGCTTTGTATATATTTGCATGTTCATGCAGATAGCGGTGTAGATATTTCCATGTTCATACAGATAGCGGTGTAGATATTTCCATGTTCATACAGATAGCGGTGTAGATATATCCATGTTCATACAGATAACGGTGTAGATATTTCCATGTTCATACAGATAGCGGTGTAGGTATTTCCATGTTCATACAGTTAGCGGTGTAGATAATTCCACGTTCATACAGATGGCGGTGTAGATATTTACATGTTCATATAGATGGCGGTGTAAATATTTCCATATTCGTACAGATGGAGGTGTAGATATTTCTATGTTCATAGAGATGGCGGTGTAGATATTTCCATGTTTATGCAGATAGCGGTACAGATATTTCCATGTTTATACAGATGGTGGTGTAGATATTTCCATGTTTATAGAGATGGCAGTCTAGATATTTCCATGTTTATAGAGATAGTGCTGTAGTTATTTCCAAGTTTATAGAGACAGCGTTCTAGATATTTCCATGTTTATACAGATAGCGGTGTGGATATTTAAATGTTTATGGAGATAGCGTTGTAGTTATTTCCATGTTTATACAGATAGCGGTGCGGATATTTCCGTGTTTATACAGATAATTGGACAGATATTTCCATGTTTATACAGAAAGCGGTGTAGATATTTCCATCTTAATACAGATGGCGGTGTAGATATGTCCATGTGCGTACAGATTGCGGTGTAGATATTTCCATGTTCATACAGATGGCGGTGTAGATATTTCGAAGTTTATAGAGATAGCGCTGTAGTTATTTCCATATTTATAGAGAAATCTGTGTAGATATTTCCATGTATATGCAGATAGCTGTGTAGATATTTCCATGTTCATGCAGATAGCAGTGTAGATATTTACATGTTCATACAGATAGCGGTGTAGATATTTTCATGTTCATACAGTTAGCGGTGCAGATATTTCCATGTTCATACAGATGGCGGTGTAGATATTTCCATGTTCATACAGATGGCGGTGTAGATATTTCCATGTTCGTAGAGATGGCGGTCTAGATATTTCCAGGTTTATATAGATAGTGGTGTAGTTTTTTCCAAGTTTATAGTGACAGCGTTGTAGATATTTCCATGTTTATACAGATAGCGGTGAAGGAATTTCCAATTTTATACAGATAGCAGTGTAGATATTTCCAAGTTCATACAGAGAGCGGTGTAGATATTTCCACGTTTATAGAGATGGCGGTGTAGATATTTCCTTGTTCATACAGATGGCGGTGTAGATATTTCCATGTTTATAGAGATGGCGGTGAAGATATTTCCACGTTTATAGAGATGGTGTTGTAGTTATTTCCATGTTTATACAGATAGCGGTGTGGATATTTCCATGTTTATGCAGATAGCGGTGTGGATATTTCCATGTTTATCCAGATGCCGCTGTAGATATATCCATGTTCATACAGATGGCGGTGAAGATATTTCCATGTTCATACAGGTGGCGGTGTAGGTATTTCCATGTTTATAGAGGTGGCGGTCTAGATATTTCCATGTTTATAGAGATAGTGGTGTAGTTATTTCCAAGTTTATAGAGACAGCGTTGTAGATATTTCCATGTTTATAAAGATAGTGGTGAATATATTTCCATGTTTTTACAGATAGCGGTGTAGATATTTCCATGTTTATACAGATAGCGGTGTAGATATTTCCATGTTTGTAGAGATAGTGGTGTAGATAATTCCAATTTTATACAGATAGCAGTGTAGATATTTCCAAGTTCATACAGACAGCGGTGTAGATATTTCCACGTTTATAGAGATGGCGGTGTAGATATTTCCATGTTCATACAGATGGCGGTGTAGATATTTCCATGTTTATAGAGATGGCGGTGTAGATATTTCCACGTTTATAGAGATGGTGTTGTAGTTATTTCCATGTTTATACAGATAGCGGTGTGGATATTTCCATGTATATGCAGATAGCGGTGTGGATATTTCCATGTTTATACAGATAGCGGTGAGGATATTTCCATGATTATACAGATAGTGGTGCAGATATTTCCATGTTTATACAGATAACGGTGTAGATATTTCCATCTTAATACAGATGGCGGTGTAGCTATCTCCATGTTCATACAGATAGCGGTGTAGATATTTCCATGTCCATTCAGATGGCGTTGTAGATATTTTGAAGTTTATAGAGATAGCACTGTAATTATTTCCATATTTATAGAGAAATCTGTGTAGATATATCCATGTATATGCAGATAGCTGTGTAGATATTTCCATGTTCATGCAGATAGCGGTGTAGATATTTCCATATTCATCCAGATGCCGGTGTAGATATATCCATGTTCATACAGATGGCGGTGAAGATATTTCCATGTTCATACAGATGGCGGTGTAGATATTTCCATGTTCCTACAAATGGCGGTGTAGATATTTCCATGTTCATAGAGATGGCGGTGTAGATATTTCCATGTTCATACAAATGGCGGTGTAGATATTTCCATGTTCATAGAGATGGCGGTGTAGATATTTCCATGTTTATACAGATAGCAGTGTAGATATTTCCATTGATATACAGATAGCTGTGTAGATATTTGCATGTTCATACAGATAGCGGTGTAGATATTTCCATGTTCATACAGATAGCGGTGTAGATATTTCCATGTTCATACAGATGGCGGTGTAAATATTTCCATGTTCATACAGATGGCGGTGTAGATATTTCCATGTTCATAGAGATGGCGGTGTAGATATTTCCATGTTTATGCAGATAGCGGTATAGATATTTCCATGTTTATACAGATGGTGGTGTAGATATTTCCATGTTTATAGAGATGGCAGTCTAGATATTTCCATGTTTATACAGATAGTGCTGTAGTTATTTCCAAGTTTATAGAGACAGCGTTGTAGATATTTCCATGTTTATACAGATAGCGGTGAAGATATTTCCATGTTTATACAGATAGCGGTCTAGACATTTCCATGTTTATACAGATAGCGGTGAAGATATTTCCATGTTTATACAGATAGCGGTCTAGATATTTCCATGTTTATACAGATAGCGGTGTAGATATTTCCATGTTTATAGGGATGGCGGTGTAGATATATCCATGTTCATACAGATGGCAATGTAGATATTTCCATGTTTATAGAGATGGCGGTGTAAATATTTTCATGTTTACAAAGATGGCGGTGTAGATATTTCCATGTTTACACAGATAGCAGTGTGGATATTTCCATGTTAATGCAGATAGCGGTGTAGATATTTCCATGTTTATACAGAGAGCGGTGTAGATATTTCCAGGTTTGTAGAGATAGTGGTGTAGATAATTCTAATTTTATACAGATAGCAGTGTAGATATTTCCAAGTTCATACAGATAGCGGTGTAGATATTTCCACGTTTATAGAGATGGCGGTGTAGATATTTTCATGTTTACACAGATGGCGGTGTAGATATTTCCATGTTCACAAAGATAGCGGTGTAGACATTTCCATGTTTACACAGATAGCGGTGTGGATATTTCCATGTTTATGCAGATAGCGGTGTAGATATTTCCATGTTTATGCAGATTGCGGTGCGGATATTTCCATGTTTATACAGATAGTGGTGCAGATATTTCCATGTTTGTACAGATGGCGGTGTACATATTTCCATGTTCATTCAGATGGCGGTGTAGCTATTTCCATGTTTATAGAGATAGCGGTGTAGATATTTGCACGTTTATAGAGATGGTGGTGTAGTTATTTCCATGTTTATACAGATAGCGGTGTGGATATTTCCATGTTTATGCAGATAGCGGTGTAGATATTTCCATGTTTATACAGATAGCGGTGAGGATATTTCCAAGATTATACAGATAGTGGTGCAGATATTTCCATGTTTATACAGATAGCTGTGTACATATTTCCATCTTAATACAGATGGTGGTGTAGATATCTCCATGTTCGTACAGATAGCGGTGTAGATATTTCCATGTTCATACAGATGGCGGTGTAGATATTTCGAAGTTTATAGAGATAGCGCTGTAGTTATTTCCATATTTATAGAGAAATTTGTGTAGATATTTCCATGTATATGCAGATAGCTGTGTAGATATTTCCATGTTCATGCAGATGCCGGTGTAGATATATCCATGTTCATACAGATGGTGGTGAAGATATTTCCATGTTCATACAGATGGCGGTGTGGATATTTCCATGTTCCTACAAATGGCGGTGTAGATATTTTCATGTTCATAGAGATGGCGGTGTAGATATTTCCATGTTCATACAAATGGCGGTGTAGATATTTCCATGTTCATAGAGATGGCGGTGCAGATATTTCCATGTTTATACAGATAGCAGGGAAGTTATTTCCATGTTTATAGAGATAGCAGTGTAGATATTTCCATTGATATACAGATAGCTGTGTAGATATTTGCATGTTCATACAGATAGCGGTGTAGATATTTCCATGTTCATACAGATAGCGGTGCAGATATTTCCATGTTCATACAGGTAGCGGTGTAGACATTTCCATGTTCATACAGATGGCGGTGTAGATATTTACATGTTCATACAGATGGTGGTGTAGATATTTCCATGTTCGTACGGATGGCAGTGTAGATATTTCCATGTTCATACAGGTGGCGGTGAAGATATTTCGATGTTTTTACAGATAGCAGTGTAGTTATTTCCATGTTTATAGAGATAGCAGTGTAGATATTTCCGTTGATATATAGATAGCTTTATAGATATTTGCATGTTCATACAGATAGCCGTTTAGATATTTCCATGTTCATACAGATAGCAGTGTAGATGTCTCCATGTTCATACAGATAGCGGTGTAGATATTTCCATGTTCATACAGATAATGGTGTAGATATTTCCATGTTCATACAGATAGCAGTGTAGGTATTTTCCTGTTCATACAGTTAGCGGTGTAGATATTTCCATGTTCATACAGATGTCAGTGTAGATATTTACATGTTCATACAGATGGCGGTGTAAATATTTCCATGTTCGTACAGATGGCGGTGTAGATATTTCCATGTTCATAGAGATGGCGGTGTAGATGTTTCCATGTTTATGCAGTTAGCGGTATAGATATTTCCATGTTTATACAGACGGTGGTTTAGATATTTCCATGTTTATAGAGATTGCAGTCTAGATATTTCCATGTTTATAGAGATAGTGCTGTAGTTATTTCCAAGTTTATAGAGACAGCGTTGTAGATATTTCCATGTTTATACAGATAGCGGTGCAGATATTTCCATGTTTATACAGATAGCGGTGTAGACATTTCCATGTTTATAGAGATAGTGGTGTAGGTAATTCCAATTTTATACAGATATCAGTGTCGATATTTCCAAGTTCATACAGATAGCGGTGTAGATATTTCCACGTTTATAGAGATGTCGGAGTAGATATTTCCATGTTCATAAAGATACCGGTGTGGATATTTCCATGTTCATACAGATAGCGGTGTAGACATTTCCATGTTCATACAAATGGCGGTGTAGATATTTCCATGTTTATGCAGATAGCGGTGTAGATATTTCCATGTTTATACAGATAGCGGTGCGGTCATTTCCATGTTTATGCAGATAGTGGTGTAGACATTTCCATCTTAATACAGATTTGGGTGTAGATATGTCCATGTTCGTACAGATGGCGGTGTAGATATTTCCATGTTCATACAGATGGCGGTGTAGACATTTCCATGTTCATAGAGATGGCGGTGTAGATATTTCCATGTTCATACAAATGGCGGTGTAGATATTTCCATGTTCATAGAGATGGCGGTGTAGATATTTCCATATTTATACAGATAGCAGTGTAGTTATTTCCATGTTTATAGAGATAGCAGTGTAGATATTTCCGTTGATATACAGATAGCGGTGTAGATATTTGCATGTTCATACAGGTAGCGGTCTAGATAATTCCATGTTCATACAGATGGCGTTGTAGATATTTCCATGTGCATACAGATGGCGCTGTAGATATTTCCATGTTTATAGAGATGGAGGTGTAGATATTTTCATGTTTACACAGATGGCGGTGTAGATATTTCCATGTTTACACGGAAAGCGTTGTAGACATTTCCATGTTTACACAGACAGCGGTGTGGATATTTCCATGTTTATGCAGATAGCGGTGTAGATATTTCCATGTTTATACAGATAGCGGTGCAGATATTTCCATGTTTATACAGATAGCAGAGTATATATTTCCATCTTAATACAGATGTCGGTGTAGATATCTCCATGTTCGTACAGATGGCGGTGTAGATATTTCCATGTTCATACAGATGGCAGTGTAGATATTTCGAAGTTTATAGAGATAGCGCTGTAGTTATTTCCATATTTATATAGAATTCTGTGTAGATATTTCTATGTATATGCAGATAGCTATGTAGATATTTCCATGTTCTTGCAGATAGCGGTGTAGATATTTCCATGTTCATCCAGATGTCGGTGTAGATATATCCATGTTCATACAGATGGCGGTGAAGATATTTCCATGTTCATACAGATGGCGGTGTAGATATTTCCATGTTCATACAGATGGCGGTGTAGATATTTCCATGTTCATTCAAATTGCCGTGTAGATATTTCCATGTTCATAGAGATGGCGGTGTAGATATTTCCATGTTTATACAGATAGCAGTGTAGATATTTCCATGTTTATAGAGAGAGCAGTGTAGATATTTGCAATGATATACAGATAGCGCTGTAGATATTTGCATGTTCATACAGATAGCAGTGTAGATATTTCCATGTTCATACAGATAGCGTTGTAGATATTTCCATGTTCATACACATAGCGGTGCAGATATTTCCATGTTCATACAGATAACGGTGTAGATATTTCCATGTTCATACAGATAGCAGTGTAGATAATTCCATGTTCATACAGTTAGCGGTTTAGATTTTTCCATGTTCGTACAGATGGCGGTGTAGATATTTCCATGTTTATAGAGATTGCGATCTAGATATTTCCATGTTTATAGAGATAGTGGTGTAGTTATTTCCAAGTTTATAGAGACGGCGTTGTAGATATTTCCATGTTTATACAGATAGCGGTGAAGATATTTCCATGTTTATACAGATAGCTCTGTAGATATTTCCATGTTTATACAGATAGCGGTGTAGATATTTCGAGGTTTATAGGGATACTGGTGTAGATAATTCCAATTTTATTCAGATAGCAGTGTAGATATTTCCAAGTTCATACAGATAGCGGTGTAGATATTTCCATGTTTATAGAGATGGCGGTGTAGATATTTCCATGTTTACACAGATAGCGTTGTAGGCATTTCCATGTTTACACAGATAGTGGTGTGGATATTTCCATGTTTATGCAGATAGCGGTGTAGATATTTCCATGTTTATACAGATAGCGGTGCGGATATTTCCATGTTTATACAGATAGTTGGGCAGAAATTTCCATGTTTATACAGATAGCGGTGTAGATATTTCCATCTTTATACAGATGGCGGTGTAGATATGTCCATGTTCATACAGATGGCGGTGTAGACATTTCGAAATTTATAGAGATAGCGCTGTAGTTATTTCCATATGTATAGAGAAATCTGTGTAGATATTTCCATGTATATGCAGATAGCTGTGTAGATATTTCCATGTTCATGCAGATAGCAGTGTAGATATTTCCATGTTCATCCAGATGCCGGTGTAGATATGTCCATGTTCATACAGATGGCGGTGAAGATATTTCCATGTTCATACAGATGGCGGTGTAGATATTTCCATGTTCATACAATTGGCGGTGTAGATATTTCCATGTTCATAGAGATGGCGGTGTACATATTTCCATGCTCTAACAAATGGCGGTGTAGATATTTCCATGTTCATACAGATGGCGGTGAAGATATTTCCATGTTCATACAGATGGCGGTGTAGATAATTCCATGTTCATACATATGGCGGTGTAGATATTTCCATGTTCATAGAGATGGCGGTGTAGATATTTCCATGCTCATACAAATGGCGGTGTTGTTATTTCCATGTTCAAAGAGATGGCGGTGTAGATATTTCCATGTTTGTATAGATAGCATTGTAGCTCTTTCCACGGTTATACAGATAGCAGTGTAGATATTTACATTGATATACAGACAGCGGTGTAGATATTTCCATGTTCATACAGATAGCGGTGTAGATATTTCCATGTTTACACAGATAGCTGTGTAGACATTTCCATGTTAACACAGATAGCGGTGTGGATATTTCCATGTTTATGCAGACAGCGGTGTAGATATTTCCATGCTTCTACAGATAGCGGTGCGGATATTTCCATGTTTATACAGAGAGTTGGGCAGATATTTCCATGTTTATGCAGATAGGGGTGTTGATATTTCCATCTTAATACAGATGGCGGTGTAGATAAGTCTATGTTCGAACAGATTGCGGTGTAGATATTTCCATGTTCATACAGACGGCGGTGTAGATATTTCGAAGTTTATAGGGATAGCGCTGTAGTTATTTCCATATTTATAGAGAAATCTGTGTAGATATTTCCATGTAAACGCAGATAGCTGTGTAGATATTTCCCTGTTCATGCAGATAGCAGTGTAAATATTTCCATGTTCATCCAGATGGCGCTGTAGATAATTCCATGTTTATAGAGTTGGCGGTGTAGATATTTTCATGTTTACACAGATGGCGGTGTAGATATTTCCATGTTTACACAGAAAGCGGTGTAGACATTTCCATGTTTACACATATAGCGGTGTGGATATTTCCATGTTTATGCAGATAGCGGTGTAGATATTTCCATGTTTATACCGATAGTGGTGCGGATATTTCCATGTTTATACAGATAGTTGGGCAGATATTTCCATGTTTATACAGATAGCGGTGTAGATATTTCCATCTTAATACAGATGGCGGTGTAGATATCTCCATGTTCGTACAGATGGCGGTGTAGATATTTCCATGTTCATACAGATGGTAGTGTAGATATTTCGAAGTTTATAGAGATAGCGCTGTAGTTATTTCCATATTTATAGAGAAATCTGTGTAGATATTTCCATGTATATGCAGATAGCTGTGTAGATATTTCCATGTTCATTCAGATAGCGGTGTAGATATTTCCATGTTCATACAGATAGCCGTGTAGATATTTCCATGTTCATACAGATAGCGGTGTAGATATTTCCATATTCATACAGATAGCGGTGTAGATATTTCCATGTTCATAGAGATAGCGGTGTAGTTATTTCCATGTTTACACAGATGGCAGTGTAGTTATTTCCATGTTTATAGAGATGGCGGTCTAGGTATTTCCATGTTTATAGAGATAGTGGTGTAGTTATTTCCAGGTTTATAGAGAGATCGGTGTAGATATTTCCATGTTTATACAGATAGCGGTGTAGATATTTCCATGTTTATACAGATAGCGGTGTAGATATTTACATGTTTATAGAGATAGCGGTGTAGATATTTCCAATTTTATAAAGATAACAGTGTAGATATTTGCATGTTCATACAGAGAGCGGTGCAGACATTTCCATGTTTACAAAGATAGCGTTGTAGATATTTACATGTTTATAGAGATAGCGGTGTAGTTAATTCCATGTTTATACAGATAGTGGTGAAAATATTTCCATGTTTACACAGATAGCGGTGTGGATATTTCCCAGTTTATACAGATAGCGGTGTAGATATTTCCATGTTTATACAGATTGCAGTGTAAATATTTCCATGTTCATTCAGATGGCGGTGTAGATATTTCCATGTTTATCCAGTTGGCGGTGTAGATTTTCTCATGTTTATAGAGACGGCGGTGTAGAAATTTCCATGTTCCTACAGATGGCGATGTAGATATTTCCATGTTCATGCAGATGGCGGTGTAGATATTTCCAAGTTCCTACAGATGGCGGTGAAGATAATTCCATGTTCATACAGATAGCGGTGTAGATTTTTCCACGTTTATAGAGATAGCGGTGTAGTTATTTCCATGTTTATAAAGAATGCTGTGTAGATATTTCCATGTATATGGCGTTAGCTGTGTAGATATTTCCAAGTTCATACAGATAGCGGTGTAGATATTTCCATGTTCATCCAGATGGCGGTGTAGATATATCCATGTTCATACAGATGGCGGTGAAGATATTTCCATGTTCATACAGATGGCAGTGTGGATATTTCCATGTTCCTACAAATGGCGGTGTAGATATTTCCATGTTCATAGAAATGGCGGTGTAGATATTTCCATGTTTATACTGATAGCGGTGTAGTTATTTCCATGATTATAGAGATAGCAGTTTAGATATTTCCATTGATATACAGATAGCTGTGTAGATATATCCATGTTCATACAGATAGTGGTGTAGATATTTCTATGTTCATAAAGATAGCGGTGTATATATTTCCATGTTCATACACATAGCGGTGTATATATTTCCATGTTCATACACATAGCGGTGTAGATATTTCCGTGTTCATACAGATAGCTTTGTAGATATTTCCATGTTCATACAGATAGCGGTGTAGATATTTCCATGTCCATACAGATAGCGGTGTAGATATTTCCATGTTTATACAGATAGCAGTGTAGTTATTTCCATGTTTATAGAGATACCAGTGTAGATATTTCCATTGATATACAGATAGCTGTGTAGATATTTGCATGTTCATTCAGATAGCGGTGTAGATATTTCCATGTTCATACAGACAGTGGTGTAGATATTTCCATGTTCATACAGATGGCGGTGTAGATATTTCCATGTTCACACAGATAGCGGTGAAGATATTTCCATGTTCATACAGATAGCGTTGTAGATATTTCCATGTTCATATAGTTAGCGGTATAGATATTTCCATGTTCATATAGATGGCGGTGTAGATATTTCCATGTTCTTACGGATGGCAATGTAGATATTTCCATGTTCATGCAGGTGGCGGTGTAGATATTTCCATGTTTGCACAGATAGCAGTGTAGATATTTCCATGTTTATACAGACAGCGTTGTAGATATTTCCATGTTCATACAGATGGCGGTGTAGATATTTCGAAGTTTATAGAGATAGCGCTGTAGTTATTTCCATATTAATAGAGAAATCTGTGTAGATATTTTCATGTATATGCAGATAGCTGTGTAGATATTTCTATGTTCATGCAGATGGCGGTGTAGATATTTCCATGTTCATCCATATGGCGGTGTAGATATTTCCATGTTCGTACAGATGGCTGTGATGATATTTCCATCTTCATACAAATGGCGGTGTAGATATTTCCAAGTTCATACAAATGGCGGTGTAGATATTTCCATGTTCATAGACATGGCGGTGTAGATATTTCCATGTTCATAGAGATGGCGGTGTAGATATTTCCATGTTCATACAGATAGCGGTGTAGATATTTCCATGTTCATACAGATAGCGGTGTAGATATTTCCATGTTCATACAGATAACGGTGTAGATATTTCCATGTTCATACAGATAGCGGTGTAGGTATTTCCATGTTCATGCAGGTAGCAGTGTAGATATTTCCATGTTCATACAGATGGCGGTGTCGATATTTACATGTTCATACAGATGGCGGTGTAAATATTTCCATGTTCGTACAGATGGCGGTGTACATATTTCCATGTTCATAGAGATGGCGGTGTAGATATTTCCATGTTTATGCAGATAGCGGTATAGATATTTCCATGTTTATACAGATGGTGGTGTAGATATTTCCATTTTTATAGAGATGGCAGTCTAGATATTTCCATGTTCATAGAGATAGTTGTGTAGTTATTTCCAAGTTTATAGAGACAGCGTTGTAGATATTTCTGTGTTTATACAGAATGTGGTGTAGATATTTCCATTTTTATAGAGATGGCAGTCTAGATATTTCCATGTTCATAGAGATAGTTGTGTAGTTATTTCCAAGTTTATAGAGACAGCGTTGTAGATATTTCTGTGTTTATACAGATAGCGGTGAAGATATTTCCACGTTTATATAGATAGTGGTGTAGGTATTTCCGTGTTTATACAGATAGCAGTGTAGATATTTCCATGTTTATAGAGATAGTGGTGTAGATAATTCCAATTTTATACAGATAGCAGTGTAGATATTTCCACGTTCATACAGATAGCGGTGTAGATATTTGCACGTTTATAGAGATGGCGGTGTAGATATTTACATTTACATACAGATGGCGGTGTAGATATTTCCATGTTTATAGAGATGGCGGTGTAGATAATTCCATGTTTACACTGATAGCGGTGTAGACATTTCCATGTTTACACAGATAGCAGTGTGGATATTTCGATGTTTATTCAGATAGCGGTGTAGATATTTCCATGTTTATAGAGATGGCGGTGTAGATATTTCCATGTTCATACAGATGGCGGTGTAGATATTTCCATGTTTATAGAGATGGCGGTGTAGATATTTTCATGTTTACACAGATGGCGGTGTAGATATTTCCATCTTTACACTGATAGCAGTGTAGACATTTCCATGTTTACACAGATAGCGGTGTGGATATTTCCATGTTTATGCAGATAGTGTTGTAGATATTTCCATGTTTATACAGATAGCGGTGAAGATATTTCCATGTTTATACAGATAGCGGTGTAGATATTTCCATGTTTATACAGATAGCGGTGTAGAAATTTCCATGTTTATAGAGATAGTGGTGTAGATAATTCCAATTTTATACAGATAGCAGTGTAGATATTTCCAAGTTCATACAGATAGGGGTGTAGATATTTCCACGTTTATAGAGACGGCGGAGTACATATTTCCATGTTTATACAGATAGCGGTGTGGATATTTAGATGTTCATACAGATAGCGGTGTAGATATTTCCATGTTCATACAGATAGCGGTGTAGATATTTCCATGTTCATACAGATAGCGGTGTAGATATTTCCATGTTCATACAGTTAGCGGTGTAGATATTTCCATGTTCATACAGATGGCGGTGTAGATATTTCCATGTTCATACAGATGGCGGTGTAGATATTTCCATGTTCATAGAGATGGCGGTATAGATATTTCCATGTTCATACAAATGGCGGTGTAGATATTTCCATGTTCATAGAGATGGCGGTGTAGATATTTCCATGTTTATACAGATAGCAGTGTAGTTATTTCCATGTTTATAGAGATAGCAGCATAGATATTTCCATTGTTATAAAGATAGCTGTGTAGACATTTGCATGTTCATACAGATAGCGGTGTAGATATATCCATGTTCATATAGATAGTGGTGTACATATTTCCATGTTCATAGAGATGGCAGTGTAGATATTTCCATGTTTATGCAGATAGCGGTATAGATATTTCCATGTTTATACAGATGGTGGTGTAGATATTTCCATTTTTATAGAGATGGCAGTCTAGATATTTCCATGTTCATAGAGATAGTTGTGTAGTTATTTCCAAGTTTATAGAGACAGCGTTGTAGATATTTCTGTGTTTATACAGAATGTGGTGTAGATATTTCCATTTTTATAGAGATGGCAGTCTAGATATTTCCATGTTCATAGAGATAGTTGTGTAGTTATTTCCAAGTTTATAGAGACAGCGTTGTAGATATTTCTGTGTTTATACAGATAGCGGTGAAGATATTTCCACGTTTATATAGATAGTGGTGTAGGTATTTCCGTGTTTATACAGATAGCAGTGTAGATATTTCCATGTTTATAGAGATAGTGGTGTAGATAATTCCAATTTTATACAGATAGCAGTGTAGATATTTCCACGTTCATACAGATAGCGGTGTAGATATTTGCACGTTTATAGAGATGGCGGTGTAGATATTTACATTTACATACAGATGGCGGTGTAGATATTTCCATGTTTATAGAGATGGCGGTGTAGATAATTCCATGTTTACACTGATAGCGGTGTAGACATTTCCATGTTTACACAGATAGCAGTGTGGATATTTCGATGTTTATTCAGATAGCGGTGTAGATATTTCCATGTTTATAGAGATGGCGGTGTAGATATTTCCATGTTCATACAGATGGCGGTGTAGATATTTCCATGTTTATAGAGATGGCGGTGTAGATATTTTCATGTTTACACAGATGGCGGTGTAGATATTTCCATCTTTACACTGATAGCAGTGTAGACATTTCCATGTTTACACAGATAGCGGTGTGGATATTTCCATGTTTATGCAGATAGTGTTGTAGATATTTCCATGTTTATACAGATAGCGGTGAAGATATTTCCATGTTTATACAGATAGCGGTGTAGATATTTCCATGTTTATACAGATAGCGGTGTAGAAATTTCCATGTTTATAGAGATAGTGGTGTAGATAATTCCAATTTTATACAGATAGCAGTGTAGATATTTCCAAGTTCATACAGATAGGGGTGTAGATATTTCCACGTTTATAGAGACGGCGGAGTACATATTTCCATGTTTATACAGATAGCGGTGTGGATATTTAGATGTTCATACAGATAGCGGTGTAGATATTTCCATGTTCATACAGATAGCGGTGTAGATATTTCCATGTTCATACAGATAGCGGTGTAGATATTTCCATGTTCATACAGTTAGCGGTGTAGATATTTCCATGTTCATACAGATGGCGGTGTAGATATTTCCATGTTCATACAGATGGCGGTGTAGATATTTCCATGTTCATAGAGATGGCGGTATAGATATTTCCATGTTCATACAAATGGCGGTGTAGATATTTCCATGTTCATAGAGATGGCGGTGTAGATATTTCCATGTTTATACAGATAGCAGTGTAGTTATTTCCATGTTTATAGAGATAGCAGCATAGATATTTCCATTGTTATAAAGATAGCTGTGTAGACATTTGCATGTTCATACAGATAGCGGTGTAGATATATCCATGTTCATATAGATAGTGGTGTAGATATTTCCATGTTCATACAGATAGCGGTGTTGATATTTCCATGTTCATACAGATAACGGTATAGATATTTCCATGTTCATATAGATAGCGGTGTAGATATTTCCATGTTCATACAGTTAGCGGTGTAGATATTTCCATGTTCATACAGATGGCGGTATAGGTATTTACATGTTCATACAGATAGCGGTGTAGATATTTCCATGATCATACAGATGGCGGTGTAGATATTTCCATGTTAATAGAGATGGCGGTGTAGATATTTCCATGTTTATGCAGATAGCGGTATAGATATTTCCATGTTTATTCAGATGGTCGTGTAGATATTTCCATGTTTATAGAGCTGGCGGTCTAGATATTTCCATGTTTATAGAGATAGTGTTGTAGTTATTTCCAAGTTTACAGAGACAGCGTTGTAGATATTTCCATGTTTATACAGATAGCGGTGAAGTTATTTCCATGTTTATACAGATAGCGGTGTAGATATTTCCATGTTTATGCAGATAGCGGTGTAGATATTTCCACGTTTGTAGAGATAGTGGTGTAGATAATTACAATTTTATACAGATAGCAGTGTAGATATTTCCAAGTTCATACAGATAGCGGTGTAGATATTTCCACGTTTATAGAGATGGCGGTGTAGATATTTCCATGTTTACACAGATGGCGGTGTGGATATTTCCATGTTTATAAAGATGGCGGTGTAGATATTTTCATGTTTACACACATGGCAGTGTAGATATTTCCATGTTTACAAAGAAAGCGGTGTAGACATTTCCATGTTTACACAGATAGCGGTGTGGATATTTCCATGTTTATGCAGATAGCGGTGTAGATATTTCCATGTTTATACAGATTGCGGTGCGGATATTTCCATGTTTATACAGATAGTGGTGCAGATATTTCCATGTTTTTACAGATGGTGGTGTAGATATTTCCATGTTCATTAACATGGCGGTGTAGATATTTCCATGTTTTTAGAGATAGCGGTGTAGATATTTCCACGTTTATAGAGATGGTGGTGTAGTTATTTCCATGTTTATGCAGATAGCGGTGTGGATATTTCCATGTTTATGCAGATAGTGGTGTAGATATTTCCATTTTTATACAGATAGCGTTGAGGATATTTCCATGATTATACAGATAGTGGTGCAGATATTTCCATGTTTATACAGATAGCGGTGTAGGTATTTCCATCTTAATACAGATGGCGGTATAGATATCTCCATGTTCGTAGAGATAGCGGTGTAGATATTTCCATGTTCATTCAGACGGCGGTGTAGATATTTCGAAGTTTATAGAGATAGCGCTGTAGTTATTTCCATATTTATAGAGAAATCTGTGTAGATATATCCTTGTATATGCAGATAGCTGTGTAGATATTTCCATGTTCATGCAGACAGCGGTGTAGATATTTCCATGTTCATCCAGATGACAGTGTAGATATATCCATGTTCATACAGATGGCGGTGAGGATATTTCCATGTTCATACAGATGGCGGTGTAGATATTTCCATGTTCATACAAATGGCGGTGTAGATATTTCCATGTTCATAGAGATGGCGGTGTAGATATTTCCATGTTCATACAAATGGCGGTGTAGATATTTCCATGTTCATAGAGATGGCGGTGTAGATATTTCCATGTTTATACAGATAGCAGTGTAGATATTTCCATTGATATACAGATAGCTGTGTAGATATTTGCATGTTCATACAGATAGCGGTGTAGATATTTCCATGTTCATACAGATAGCGGTGTAGATATTTCCATGTTCATACAGTTAGCGCTGTAGATATTTCCATGTTCATAGCGATGGCGTTGTAGATATTTACATGTTCATACAGATGGCGGTGTAGATATTTCCATGTTCGTACGGATGGCAGTGTAGATATTTCCATGTTCATACAGGTGGCGGTGTAGATATTTCCATGTTTTTACAGATAGCAGTGTAGTTATTTCCATGTTTATTGAGATAGCAGTATTGATATTTCCGTTGATATACAGATAGCTTTGTAGATATTTGCATGTTCATACAGATAGCGGTGTAGATATTTCCATGTTCATACAGATAGCGGTGTAGATATTTCCATGTTCATACAGATAGCGGTGTAGATATATCCATGTTCATACAGATAACGGTGTAGATATTTCCATGTTCATACAGATAGCGGTGTAGATATATCCTTGTTCATACAGATAACGGTGTAGCTATTTCCAAGTTCATACAGTTAGCGGTGTAGATAATTCCACGTTCATACAGATGGCGGTGTAGATATTTACATGTTCATACAGATGGCGGTGTAAATATTTCCATGTTCGTACAGATGGCGGTGTAGATATTTCTATGTTCATAGAGATGGCGGTTTAGATATTTCCATGTTTATGCAGATAGCGGTACAGATATTTCCATGTTTATACAGATGGTGGTGTAGATATTTCCATGTTTATAGAGATGGCAGTCTAGATATTTCCATGTTTATAGAGATAGTGCTGTAGTTATTTCCAAGTTTATAGAGACAGCGTTGTAGATTTTTCCATGTTTATACAGATAGCGGTGTGGATATTTAAATGTTTATGGAGATAGCGTTGTAGATATTTCCATGTTTATACAGATAGCGGTGCGGATATTTCCGTGTTTATACAGATAGTTGGACAGATATTTCCATGTTTATACAGAAAGCGGTGTAGATATTTCCATCTTAATACAGATGGCGGTGTAGATATGTCCATGTGCGTACAGATTGCGGTGTAGATATTTCCATGTTCATACAGATGGCGGTGTAGATATTTCGAAGTTTATAGAGATAGCGCTGTAGTTATTTCCATATTTATAGAGAAATCTGTGTAGATATTTCCATGTATATGCAGATAGCTGTGTAGATATTTCCATGTTCATGCAGATAGCAGTGTAGATATTTACATGTTCATACAGATAGCAGTGTAGATATTTCCATGTTCATACAGTTAGCGGTGTAGATATTTCCATGTTCATACAGATGGCGGTGTAGATATTTCCATGTTCATACAGATGGCGGTGTAGATATTTCCATGTTCGTACAGATGGCGGTCTAGATATTTCCAGGTTTATATAGATAGTGGTGTAGATTTTTCCAAGTTTATAGAGACAGCGTTGTAGATATTTCCATGTTTATACAGATAGCGGTGAAGGTATTTCCATGTTTATACAGATAGCGGTGTAGATATTTCCATGTTTATACAGATAGCGGTGTAGATATTTCCATGTTTATACAGATAGCGGTGTAGATATTTCCATGTTTATAGAGATGGCGGTGTAGATATTTCCATGTTCATACAGATGGCAGTGTAGATATTTCCATGTTTATAGAGATGGCGGTGTAAATATTTTCATGTTTACACAGATGGCGGTGTAGATATTTCCATGTTTACCCAGATAGCGGTGTGGATATTTCCATGTTTATGCAGATAGCGGTGTAGATATTTCCATGTTCATAGAGATGGCGGTGTAGATATTTCCATGTTCATACAGATAGCGGTGTAGATATTTCCATGTTCATACAGATAGCGGTGTAGATATTTCCATGTTCATACAGATAACGGTGTAGATATTTCCATGTTCATACAGATAGCGGTGTAGGTATTTCCATGTTCATGCAGTTAGCAGTGTAGATATTTCCATGTTCATACAGATGGCGGTGTCGATATTTACATGTTCATACAGATGGCGGTGTAAATATTTCCATGTTCGTACAGATGGCGGTGTACATATTTCCATGTTCATAGAGATGGCGGTGTAGATATTTCCATGTTTATGCACATAGCGGTATAGATATTTCCATGTTTATACAGATGGTGGTGTAGATATTTCCATGTTTATATAGATGGCAGTCTAGATATTTCCATGTTCATAGAGATAGCGGTGTAGTAATTTCCAAGTTTATAGAGACAGCGTTGTAGATATTTCCGTGTTTATACAGATAGCGGTGAAGATATTTCCAAGTTTATACAGATAGTGGTGTAGGTATTTCCATGTTTATACAGATAGCAGTGTAGATATTTCCATGTTTATAGAGATAGCGGTGTAGATAATTCCAATTTTATGCAGATAGCAGTGTAGATATTTCCAAGTTCATACAGATAGCGGTGTAGATATTTGCACGTTTATAGAGATGGCGCTGTAGATATTTACATTTTCATACAGATGGCGGTGTAGATATTTCCAAGTTTATACAGATGGCGGTGTAGATATTTCCATGTTTACACTGATAGCGGTGTAGACATTTCCATGTTTACACAGATAGCAGTGTGGATATTTCGATGTTTATTCAGATAGCAGTGTAGATATTTCCATGTTTATAGAGATGGCGGTGTAGATATTTCCATGTTCATACAGATGGCGGTGTAGATATTTCCATGTTTATAGAGATGGCGGTGTAGATATTTTCATGTTTACACAGATGGCGGTGTAGATATTTCCATCTTTACACTGATAGCAGTGTAGACATTTCCATGTTCATACAGATGGCGGTGTGGATATTTCCATGTTTATAGAGATGGCGGTGTAGATATTTTCATGTTTACACACATGGCAGTGTAGATATTTCCATGTTTACAAAGATAGCGGTGTAGACATTTCCATGTTTACACAGATAGCGGTGTGGATATTTCCATGTTTATGCAGATAGCGGTGTAGATATTTCCATGTTTATACAGATTGCGGTGCGGATATTTCCATGTTTATACAGATAGTGGTGCAGATATTTCCATGTTTTTACAGATGGTGGTGTAGATATTTCCATGTTCATTCACATGGCGGTGTAGAAATTTCCATGTTTTTAGAGATAGCGGTGTAGATATTTCCACGTTTATAGAGATGTTGGTGTAGTTATTTCCATGTTTATACAGATAGCGGTGTGGATATTTCCATGTTTATGCAGATAGTGGTGTAGATATTTCCATTTTTATACAGATAGCGGTGAGGATATTTCCATGATTATACAGATAGTGGTGCAGATATTTCCATGTTTATACAGATAGCGGTGTAGGTATTTCCATCTTAATACAGATGGCGGTATAGATATCTCCATGTTCGTAGAGATAGCGGTGTAGATATTTCCATGTTCATTCAGACGGCGGTGTAGATATTTCGAAGTTTATAGAGATAGCGCTGTAGTTATTTCCATATTTATAGAGAAATCTGTGTAGATATATCCTTGTATATGCAGATAGCTGTGTAGATATTTCCATGTTCATCCAGATTCCGGTGTAGATATATCCATGTTCATACAGATGGCGGTGAGGATATTTCCATGTTCATACAGATGGCGGTGTAGATATTTCCATGTTCATACAAATGGCGGTGTAGATATTTCCATGTTCATAGAGATGGCGGTGTAGATATTTCCATGTTCATACAAATGGCGGTGTAGATATTTCCATGTTCATAGAGATGGCGGTGTAGATATTTCCATGTTTATACAGATAGCAGTGTAGATATTTCCATTGATATACAGATAGCTGTGTAGATATTTGCATGTTCATACAGATAGCGGTGTAGATATTTCCATGTTCATACAGATAGCGGTGTAGATATTTCCATGTTCATACAGTTAGCGCTTTAGATATTTCCATGTTCATACCGATGGCGTTGTAGATATTTACATGTTCATACAGATGGCGGTGTAGATATTTCCATGTTCGTACGGATGGCAGTGTAGATATTTCCATGTTCATACAGGTGGCGGTGTAGATATTTCCATGTTTTTACAGATAGCAGTGTAGTTATTTCCATGTTTATAGAGATAGCAGTGTTGATATTTCCGTTGATATACAGATAGCTTTGTAGATATTTGCATGTTCATACAGATAGCGGTGTAGATATTTCCATGTTCATACAGATAGCGGTGTAGATATTTCCATGTTCATACAGATAGCGGTGTAGATATATCCTTGTTCATACAGATAACGGTGTAGCTATTTCCAAGTTCATACAGTTAACGGTGTAGATAATTCCACGTTCATACAGATGGCGGTGTAGATATTTACATGTTCATACAGATGGCGGTTTAAATATTTCCATGTTCGTACAGATGGCGGTGTAGATATTTCTATGTTCATAGAGATGGTGGTGTAGATATTTCCATGTTTATGCAGATAGCGGTACAGATATTTCCATGTTTATACAGATGGTGGTGTAGATATTTCCATGTTTATAGAGATGGCAGTCTAGATATTTCCATGTTTATAGAGATAGTGCTGTAGTTATTTCCAAGTTTATAGAGACAGCGTTGTAGATTTTTCCATGTTTATACAGATAGCGGTGTGGATATTTAAATGTTTATGGAGATAGCGTTGTAGATATTTCCATGTTTATACAGATAGCGGTGCGGATATTTCCGTGTTTATACAGATAGTTGGACAGATATTTCCATGTTTATACAGAAAGCGGTGTAGATATTTGCATCTTAATACAGATGGCGGTGTAGATATGTCCATGTGCGTACAGATTGCGGTGTAGATATTTCCATGTTCATACAGATGGCGGTGTAGATATTTCGAAGATTATAGAGATAGCGCTGTAGTTATTTCCATATTTATAGAGAAATCTCTGTAGATATTTCCATGTATATGCAGATAGCTGTGTAGATATTTCCATGTTCATGCAGATAGCAGTGTAGATATTTACATGTTCATACAGATAGCGGTGTAGATATTTCCATGTTCATACAGTTAGCGGTGTAGATATTTCCATGTTCATACAGATGGCGGTGTAGATATTTCCATGTTCATACAGATGGCGGTGTAGATATTTCCATGTTCGTACAGATGGCGGTCTAGATATTTCCAGGTTTATATAGATAGTGGTGTAGTTTTTTCCAAGTTTATAGAGACAGCGTTGTAGATATTTCCATGTTTATGCAGATAGCGGTGAAGGTATTTCCATGTTTATACAGATAGCGGTGTAGATATTTCCATGTTTATACAGATAGCGGTGTAGATATTTCCATGTTTATACAGATAGCGGTGTAGATATTTCCATGTTTATAGAGATGGCGGTGTAGATATTTCCATGTTCATACAGATGGCAGTGTAGATATTTCCATGTTTATAGAGATGGCGGTGTAAATATTTTCATGTTTACACAGATGGCGGTGTAGATATTTCCATGTTTACCCAGATAGCGGTGTGGATATTTCCATGTTTATGCAGATAGCGGTGTAGATATTTCCATGTTCATAGAGATGGCGGTGTAGATATTTCCATGTTCATACAGATAGCGGTGTAGATATTTCCATGTTCATACAGATAGCGGTGTAGATATTTCCATGTTCATACAGATAACGGTGTAGATATTTCCATGTTCATACAGATAGCGGTGTAGGTATTTCCATGTTCATGCAGTTAGCAGTGTAGATATTTCCATGTTCATACAGATGGCGGTGTCGATATTTACATGTTCATACAGATGGCGGTGTAAATATTTCCATGTTCGTACAGATGGCGGTGTACATATTTCCATGTTCATAGAGATGGCGGTGTAGATATTTCCATGTTTATGCACATAGCGGTATAGATATTTCCATGTTTATACAGATGGTGGTGTAGATATTTCCATGTTTATATAGATGGCAGTCTAGATATTTCCATGTTCATAGAGATAGCGGTGTAGTAATTTCCAAGTTTATAGAGACAGCGTTGTAGATATTTCCGTGTTTATACAGATAGCGGTGAAGATATTTCCAAGTTTATACAGATAGTGGTGTAGGTATTTCCATGTTTATACAGATAGCAGTGTAGATATTTCCATGTTTATAGAGATAGCGGTGTAGATAATTCCAATTTTATGCAGATAGCAGTGTAGATATTTCCAAGTTCATACAGATAGCGGTGTAGATATTTGCACGTTTATAGAGATGGCGCTGTAGATATTTACATTTTCATACAGATGGCGGTGTAGATATTTCCAAGTTTATACAGATGGCGGTGTAGATATTTCCATGTTTACACTGATAGCGGTGTAGACATTTCCATGTTTACACAGATAGCAGTGTGGATATTTCGATGTTTATTCAGATAGCAGTGTAGATATTTCCATGTTTATAGAGATGGCGGTGTAGATATTTCCATGTTCATACAGATGGCGTTGTAGATATTTCCATGTTTATAGAGATGGCGGTGTAGATATTTTCATGTTTACACAGATGGCGGTGTAGATATTTCCATCTTTACACTGATAGCAGTGTAGACATTTCCATGTTTACACAGATAGCGGTGTGGATATTTCCATGTTTATGCAGATAGTGTTGTAGATATTTCCATGTTTATACAGATAGCGGTGAAGATATTTCCATGTTTATACAGATAGCGGTGTAGATATTTCCACGTTTATACAGATAGCGGTGTAGAAATTTCCATGTTTATAGAGATAGTGGTGTAGATAATTCCAATTTTATACAGATAGCAGTGTAGATATTTCCAAGTTCATACAGATAGCGGTGTAGATATTTCCACGTTTATAGAGACGGCGGAGTAGATATTTCCATGTTCATACAGATAGCGGTGTGGATATTTAGATGTTCATACAGATAGCGGTGTAGATATTTCCATGTTGATACTGATAGCGGTGTAGATATTTCCATGTTCATACAGATAGCGGTGTAGATATTTCCATGTTCATACAGTTAGCGGTGTAGATATTTCCATGTTCATACAGATGGCGGTGTAGATATTTCCATGTTCATACAAATGGCGGTGTAGATATTTCCATGTTCATACAGATGGCGGAATAGATATTTCCATGTTCATACAAATGGCGGTGTAGATATTTCCATGTTCATAGAGATGGCGGTGTAGATATTTCCATGTTTATACAGATAGCAGTGTAGTTATTTCCATGTTTATAGAGATAGCAGCATAGATATTTCCATTGATATAAAGATAGCTGTGTAGACATTTGCATGTTCATACAGATAGCGGTGTAGATATATCCATGTTTATATAGATAGTGGTGTAGATATTTCCATGTTCATACAGATAGCGGTGTAGATATTTCCATGTTCATACAGATAATGGTATACATATTTCCATGTTCATATAGATAGCAGTGTAGATATTTCCATGTTCATACAGTTAGCGGTGTAGATATTTCCATGTTCATACAGATGGCGGTGTAGATATTTACATGTTCATACAGATAGCGGTGTAGATATTTCCATGTTCATACAGATGGCGGTGTAGATATTTCCATGTTCATAGAGATGGCGGTGTAGATATTTCCATGTTTATGCAGATAGCGGTATAGATATTTCCATGTTCATAGAGATGGCGGTGTAGATATTTCCATGTTCATACACATGGCGGTGTAGATATTTCCATGTTTATAGAGATGGCGGTGTAGATATTTTCATGTTTACACAGATGGCGGTGTAGATATTTCCATGTTTACAAAGATAGCGGTGTAGACATTTCCATGTTTACACAGATAGCGGTGTGGATATTTCCATGTTTATGCAGATAGCGGTGTAGATATTTCCATGTTTATACAGATTGCGGTGCGGATATTTCCATGTTTATACAGATAGTGGTGCAGATATTTCCATGTTTTTACAGATGGTGGTGTAGATATTTCCATGTTCATTCAGATGGCGGTGTAGATATTTCCATGTTTTTGGAGATAGCGGTGTAGATATTTCCACGTTTATAGAGATGGTGGTGTAGTTATTTCCATGTTTATACAGATACCGGTGTGGATATTTCCATGTTTATGCAGATAGTGGTGTAGATATTTCCATTTTTATACAGATAGCGGTGAGGATATTTCCATGATTATACAGATAGTGGTGCAGATATTTCCATTTTTATACAGATAGCGGTGTAGGTATTTCCATCTTAATACAAATGGCGGTGTAGATATCTCCATGTTCATAGAGATAGCGGTGTAGATATTTCCATGTTCATTCAGACGGCCGTGTAGATATTTCGAAGTTTATAGAGATAGCTCTGTAGTTATTTCCATATTTATAGAGAAATCTGTGTAGATATATCCATGTATATGCAGATAGCTGTGTAGATATTTCCGTGTTCATGCCGATAGCGGTGTAGATATTTCCATGTTCATCCAGATGCCGGTGTAGATATATCCATGTTCTTACAGATGGCGGTGAAGATATTTCCATGTTCATACAGATGGCGGTGTAGATATTTCCATGTTCCTACAAATGGCGGTGTAGATATTTCCATGTTCATAGAGATGGCGGTGTAGATATTTCCATGTTCATACAAATGGCGGTGTAGATATTTCCATGTTCATAGAGATGGCAGTGTAGATATTTCCATGCTTATACAGATAGCAGTGTAGATATTTCCATTGATATACAGATAGCTGTGTAGATATTTGCATGTTCATACAGATAGCGGTGTAGCTATTTCCATGTTCATACAGATAGCGGTGTAGATATTTCCATGTTCATACAGTTAGCGCTGTAGATATTTCCATGTTCATACCGATGGCGTTGTAGATATTTACATGTTCATACACATGGCGGTGTAGATATTTCCATGTTCGTACTAATGGCAGTGTATATATTTCGATGTTCATACAGGTGGCGGTGTAGATATTTCCATGTTTTTACAGATAGCAGTGTAGTTATTTCCATGTTTATAGAGATAGCAGTGTTGATATTTTCGTTGATATACAGATAGCTTTGTATATATTTGCATGTTCATGCAGATAGCGGTGTAGATATTTCCATGTTCATACAGATAGCGGTGTAGATATTTCCATGTTCATACAGATAGCGGTGTAGATATATCCATGTTCATACAGATAACGGTGTAGATATTTCCATGTTCATACAGATAGCGGTGTAGGTATTTCCATGTTCATACAGTTAGCGGTGTAGATAATTCCACGTTCATACAGATGGCGGTGTAGATATTTACATGTTCATATAGATGGCGGTGTAAATATTTCCATGTTCGTACAGATGGAGGTGTAGATATTTCTATGTTCATAGAGATGGCGGTGTAGATATTTCCATGTTTATGCAGATAGCGGTACAGATATTTCCATGTTTATACAGATGGTGGTGTAGATATTTCCATGTTTATAGAGATGGCAGTCTAGATATTTCCATGTTTATAGAGATAGTGCTGTAGTTATTTCCAAGTTTATAGAGACAGCGTTCTAGATATTTCCATGTTTATACAGATAGCGGTGTGGATATTTAAATGTTTATGGAGATAGCGTTGTAGTTATTTCCATGTTTATACAGATAGCGGTGCGGATATTTCCGTGTTTATACAGATAATTGGACAGATATTTCCATGTTTATACAGAAAGCGGTGTAGATATTTCCATCTTAATACAGATGGCGGTGTAGATATGTCCATGTGCGTACAGATTGCGGTGTAGATATTTCCATGTTCATACAGATGGCGGTGTAGATATTTCGAAGTTTATAGAGATAGCGCTGTAGTTATTTCCATATTTATAGAGAAATCTGTGTAGATATTTCCATGTATATGCAGATAGCTGTGTAGATATTTCCATGTTCATGCAGATAGCAGTGTAGATATTTACATGTTCATACAGATAGCGGTGTAGATATTTTCATGTTCATACAGTTAGCGGTGCAGATATTTCCATGTTCATACAGATGGCGGTGTAGATATTTCCATGTTCATACAGATGGCGGTGTAGATATTTCCATGTTCGTAGAGATGGCGGTCTAGATATTTCCAGGTTTATATAGATAGTGGTGTAGTTTTTTCCAAGTTTATAGAGACAGCGTTGTAGATATTTCCATGTTTATACAGATAGCGGTGAAGGAATTTCCAATTTTATACAGATAGCAGTGTAGATATTTCCAAGTTCATACAGAGAGCGGTGTAGATATTTCCACGTTTATAGAGATGGCGGTGTAGATATTTCCTTGTTCATACAGATGGCGGTGTAGATATTTCCATGTTTATAGAGATGGCGGTGAAGATATTTCCACGTTTATAGAGATGGTGTTGTAGTTATTTCCATGTTTATACAGATAGCGGTGTGGATATTTCCATGTTTATGCAGATAGCGGTGTGGATATTTCCATGTTTATCCAGATGCCGTTGTAGATATATCCATGTTCATACAGATGGCGGTGAAGATATTTCCATGTTCATACAGGTGGCGGTGTAGGTATTTCCATGTTTATAGAGGTGGCGGTCTAGATATTTCCATGTTTATAGAGATAGTGGTGTAGTTATTTCCAAGTTTATAGAGACAGCGTTGTAGATATTTCCATGTTTATAAAGATAGTGGTGAATATATTTCCATGTTTTTACAGATAGCGGTGTAGATATTTCCATGTTTATACAGATAGCGGTGTAGATATTTCCATGTTTGTAGAGATAGTGGTGTAGATAATTCCAATTTTATACAGATAGCAGTGTAGATATTTCCAAGTTCATACAGACAGCGGTGTAGATATTTCCACGTTTATAGAGATGGCGGTGTAGATATTTCCATGTTCATACAGATGGCGGTGTAGATATTTCCATGTTTATAGAGATGGCGGTGTAGATATTTCCACGTTTATAGAGATGGTGTTGTAGTTATTTCCATGTTTATACAGATAGCGGTGTGGATATTTCCATGTATATGCAGATAGCGGTGTGGATATTTCCATGTTTATACAGATAGCGGTGAGGATATTTCCATGATTATACAGATAGTGGTGCAGATATTTCCATGTTTATACAGATAACGGTGTAGATATTTCCATCTTAATACAGATGGCGGTGTAGCTATCTCCATGTTCATACAGATAGCGGTGTAGATATTTCCATGTCCATTCAGATGGCGTTGTAGATATTTTGAAGTTTATAGAGATAGCACTGTAATTATTTCCATATTTATAGAGAAATCTGTGTAGATATATCCATGTATATGCAGATAGCTGTGTAGATATTTCCATGTTCATGCAGATAGCGGTGTAGATATTTCCATATTCATCCAGATGCCGGTGTAGATATATCCATGTTCATACAGATGGCGGTGAAGATATTTCCATGTTCATACAGATGGCGGTGTAGATATTTCCATGTTCCTACAAATGGCGGTGTAGATATTTCCATGTTCATAGAGATGGCGGTGTAGATATTTCCATGTTCATACAAATGGCGGTGTAGATATTTCCATGTTCATAGAGATGGCGGTGTAGATATTTCCATGTTTATACAGATAGCAGTGTAGATATTTCCATTGATATACAGATAGCTGTGTAGATATTTGCATGTTCATACAGATAGCGGTGTAGATATTTCCATGTTCATACAGATAGCGGTGTAGATATTTCCATGTTCATACAGATGGCGGTGTAAATATTTCCATGTTCATACAGATGGCGGTGTAGATATTTCCATGTTCATAGAGATGGCGGTGTAGATATTTCCATGTTTATGCAGATAGCGGTATAGATATTTCCATGTTTATACAGATGGTGGTGTAGATATTTCCATGTTTATAGAGATGGCAGTCTAGATATTTCCATGTTTATACAGATAGTGCTGTAGTTATTTCCAAGTTTATAGAGACAGCGTTGTAGATATTTCCATGTTTATACAGATAGCGGTGAAGATATTTCCATGTTTATACAGATAGCGGTCTAGACATTTCCATGTTTATACAGATAGCGGTGAAGATATTTCCATGTTTATACAGATAGCGGTCTAGATATTTCCATGTTTATACAGATAGCGGTGTAGATATTTCCATGTTTATAGGGATGGCGGTGTAGATATATCCATGTTCATACAGATGGCAATGTAGATATTTCCATGTTTATAGAGATGGCGGTGTAAATATTTTCATGTTTACAAAGATGGCGGTGTAGATATTTCCATGTTTACACAGATAGCAGTGTGGATATTTCCATGTTAATGCAGATAGCGGTGTAGATATTTCCATGTTTATACAGAGAGCGGTGTAGATATTTCCAGGTTTGTAGAGATAGTGGTGTAGATAATTCTAATTTTATACAGATAGCAGTGTAGATATTTCCAAGTTCATACAGAAAGCGGTGTAGATATTTCCACGTTTATAGAGATGGCGGTGTAGATATTTCGAAGTTTATAGGGATAGCGCTGTAGTTATTTCCATATTTATAGAGAAATCTGTGTAGATATTTCCATGTAAACGCAGATAGCTGTGTAGATATTTCCCTGTTCATGCAGATAGCAGTGTAAATATTTCCATGTTCATCCAGATGGCGCTGTAGATAATTCCATGTTTATAGAGATGGCGGTGTAGATATTTTCATGTTTACACAGATGGCGGTGTAGATATTTCCATGTTTACACAGAAAGCGGTGTAGACATTTCCATGTTTACACATATAGCGGTGTGGATATTTCCATGTTTATGCAGATAGCGGTGTAGATATTTCCATGTTTATACCGATAGTGGTGCGGATATTTCCATGTTTATACAGATAGTTGGGCAGATATTTCCATGTTTATACAGATAGCGGTGTAGATATTTCCATCTTAATACAGATGGCGGTGTAGATATCTCCATGTTCGTACAGATGGCGGTGTAGATATTTCCATGTTCATACAGATGGTAGTGTAGATATTTCGAAGTTTATAGAGATAGCGCTGTAGTTATTTCCATATTTATAGAGAAATCTGTGTAGATATTTCCATGTATATGCAGATAGCTGTGTAGATATTTCCATGTTCATTCAGATAGCGGTGTAGATATTTCCATGTTCATACAGATAGCCGTGTAGATATTTCCATGTTCATACAGATAGCGGTGTAGATATTTCCATATTCATACAGATAGCGGTGTAGATATTTCCATGTTCATAGAGATAGCGGTGTAGTTATTTCCATGTTTACACAGATGGCAGTGTAGTTATTTCCATGTTTATAGAGATGGCGGTCTAGGTATTTCCATGTTTATAGAGATAGTGGTGTAGTTATTTCCAGGTTTATAGAGAGATCGGTGTAGATATTTCCATGTTTATACAGATAGCGGTGTAGATATTTCCATGTTTATACAGATAGCGGTGTAGATATTTACATGTTTATAGAGATAGCGGTGTAGATATTTCCAATTTTATAAAGATAACAGTGTAGATATTTGCATGTTCATACAGAGAGCGGTGCAGACATTTCCATGTTTACAAAGATAGCGTTGTAGATATTTACATGTTTATAGAGATAGCGGTGTAGTTAATTCCATGTTTATACAGATAGTGGTGAAAATATTTCCATGTTTACACAGATAGCGGTGTGGATATTTCCCAGTTTATACAGATAGCGGTGTAGATATTTCCATGTTTATACAGATTGCAGTGTAAATATTTCCATGTTCATTCAGATGGCGGTGTAGATATTTCCATGTTTATCCAGTTGGCGGTGTAGATTTTCTCATGTTTATAGAGACGGCGGTGTAGAAATTTCCATGTTCCTACAGATGGCGATGTAGATATTTCCATGTTCATGCAGATGGCGGTGTAGATATTTCCAAGTTCCTACAGTTGGCGGTGAAGATAATTCCATGTTCATACAGATAGCGGTGTAGATTTTTCCACGTTTATAGAGATAGCGGTGTAGTTATTTCCATGTTTATAAAGAATGCTGTGTAGATATTTCCATGTATATGGCGTTAGCTGTGTAGATATTTCCAAGTTCATACAGATAGCGGTGTAGATATTTCCATGTTCATCCAGATGGCGGTGTAGATATATCCATGTTCATACAGATGGCGGTGAAGATATTTCCATGTTCATACAGATGGCAGTGTGGATATTTCCATGTTCCTACAAATGGCGGTGTAGATATTTCCATGTTCATAGAAATGGCGGTGTAGATATTTCCATGTTTATACTGATAGCGGTGTAGTTATTTCCATGATTATAGAGATAGCAGTTTAGATATTTCCATTGATATACAGATAGCTGTGTAGATATATCCATGTTCATACAGATAGTGGTGTAGATATTTCCATGTTCATAAAGATAGCGGTGTATATATTTCCATGTTCATACACATAGCGGTGTAGATATTTCCATGTTCATACAGATAACGGTGTAGATATTTCCATGTTCATTCAGACAGCGGTGTAGATATTTCCATGTTCATACAGATATCCGTGTAGATATTTACATGTTCATACAGATAGCGGTGTAGATATTTCCATATTCATACAGATAGCGGTGTAGATATTTCCATGTTCATAGAGATAGCGGTGTAGTTATTTCCATGTTTACACAGATGGCAGTGTAGTTATTTCCATGTTTATAGAGATGGCGGTCTATGTATTTCCATGTTTATAGAGATAGTGGTGTAGTTATTTAAAGGTTTATAGAGAGATCGGTGTAGATATTTCCATGTTTATACAGATAGCGGTGTAGATATTTCCATGTTTATACAGATAGCGGTGTAGATATTTACATGTTTATAGAGATAGCGGTGTAGATATTTCCAATTTTATAAAGATAACAGTGTAGATATTTGCATGTTCATACAGAGAGCGGTGCAGACATTTCCATGTTTTCAAAGATAGCGTTGTAGATATTTACATGTTTATAGAGATATCGGTGTAGTTAATTCCATGTTTATACAGATAGTGGTGAAAATATTTCCATGTTTACATAGATAGCGGTGTGGATATTTCCCAGTTCATACAGATAGCGGTGTAGATATTTCCATGTTTATACAGATTGCAGTGTAAATATTTCCATGTTTATACAGATGGCGGTGTAGATATTTCCATCATAATACAGATGGTGGTGTAGTTATTTCCATGTTCTACAGATGGCGGTGCAGATATTTCCATGTTCATACAGATGGTGATGTACATATTTCCATGTTTATAGAGATAGCGTTGTAGTTATTTCCATGTTTATAGAGATAGCGGTGTAGATATTTCCATGTATATACAGATAGCTCTGTAGATATTTTCATGTTCCTACAGATAGCGGTGTAGATATTTCCATGTTCATACAGATAGCGGTGTAGATATTTCCATGTTCATACAGATAGCGGTGAAGATATTTCCATGTTCATACAGTTAGCGGTGTAGATATTTCCATGTTCATACTGATGGTGGTGTAGATATTTACATGTTCATACAGGTGGCGGTGTAGATATTTCCGTGTTCGTACGGATGGCAGTGTAGATATTTCCATGTTCATGCAGGTGGCGGTGTAGATATTTCCATGTTTATACAGATAGCAGTGTAGTAATTTCCATGTTATAGAGATAGCAGTGTAGATATTTCCATTGATATACAGATAGCTGTGTAGATATTTGCATGTTCATACAGAGAGCCGTGTAGATATTTCCATGTCCATACAGATAGCGGTGTAGATATTTCCATGTTCATACTGATAACGGTGTAGATATTTCCATGTTCATACAGATATCGGTGTAAATATTTCCAAGTTTATATAGATAGCAGTGTAGATATTTCCATGTTTATAGAGATAGCAGTGTAGATATTTCCAGTGATATACTGATAGCGGTGTAGGTATTTCCATGTTCATACAGATAGCGGTGTAGATATTTCCATGTTCATACAGATAGCGTTGTAGATATTTCCATGTTCATACAGATAGCGGTGTAGATATTTCCATGTTTATACAGATGGCAGTGTAGTTATTTCCATGTTTATAGAGATGGCGGTGTAGATATTTCCATGTTTATAGAGAGAGTGGTGTAGTTATTTCCAAGTTTATAGAGAGATCGGTGTAGATATTTCCATGTTTATACTGATAGCGGTGTAGATATTTACATGTTTATAGAGATGGTGGTCTAGATATTTTCTTGTCCATACAGATAGCGGTTTAGATATTTCCATGTTTACGGAGATAGCGGTGTAGATATTTCCAATTTTATAAAGATAGCAGTGTAGATATTTCTATGTTCATACAGATAGCGGTGTAGACATTTCCATGTTTACACAGATAGCGTTGTAGATATTTACATGTTTATAGAGATAGCGGCGTAGTTATTTCCATGTTTATACACATAGTGGTGTTGATATTTCCATGTTTACACAGATAGCAGTGTGGATATTTCCAAGTTTATACAGATAGAGGTGAAGATATTTCCATGTTTACGCAGATAGCGGTGAGGATATTTCCAAGTTTATACAGATAGAGGTGTAGATATTTCCATGTTTATACACATTGCTGTGTAGATATTTCCATGTTTATACAGATGGCGGTGTAGATATTTCCATGTTCATACAGATGGCGTTTCAGATATTTCCATGTTCATACAGATGGTGATGTAGATATTTCCATGTTTATAGAGGTAGCGTTATAGTTATTTCCATGTTTATAGAGATAGCGCTGTAGATATTTCCATGTATATACAGATAGCTGTGTGGATATTTCCATGTTCCTACCGATAGCGGGGTAGATATTTGCATGTTCATACAGATAGCGGTGTAGATATTTCCATGTTCATACAGATAGCGGTGTAGATAATTCCACCTTCATAGTGATAGCGGTGTAGATATTTTTATGTTCATACAGAGGGCGGTGTAGATATTTCCATGTTTATAGAGATGGCGGTGTAGATATTTCCATGTTTATACAAATGGCTTTGTAGATATTTCCATGTTTATAGAGATGGCGGTGTAGATATTTCGATGTTTATACAGATGGCGGTGTAGGTATTTACATGTTTATAGAGATGGCGGCGTAGATATTTCCATGTTCATACAGAAAGCGGTGTAGATGTTTCCATGTTTACACAGATAGTGGTGTAGACTTTTCCATATTTACACAGATAGCGTAGATATTTACTTGTTTATAGAAATAACTGTGTAGCTATTTCCATGTTTACACAGGTAGCGGTGAAGATATTTCCATGTTTACACACATAGCGGTGTGGATATTTCCATGATAATACAGATAGCGGTGCAGATATTTCCATGTTTATGGAGATATCGGTGCAGATATTTCCATGTTTATAAAGATAGCGGTGTAGATATTTCCATGTTTATACAGGTAGCGGTGTAGATAATTCCAATTTTATACAGATAGCGGTGTAGATATTTCCATGTTTATACAGATAGCGGTGTAGATATTTCCATTTTAATACAGATTTCGGTGTAGATATTTCCATGTTCCTACAGATGGCGGTGAAGATATTTCCATGTTCATGCAGATGGCGGTGTAGATATTTCCACGATTATAGAGATAGCGGTGTAGTTATTTCCATGTTTATTGAGAATGCTCTGTAGATATTAGCATGTATATGCAGATAGCTGTGTAGTTATTTCCATGTTCATACAGATAGCGGTGTAGATATTTTCATGTTCATCGACATGGCGGTGTAGATACATCCATGTTCATACAGATGGTGGTGAAGATATTTCCATGTTCATATATATGGCAGTGTAGATATTTCCATGTTCATACAAATGGCGGTGTAGTTATTTGCATGTTCATAGTGATGGCGGTGTAGATATTTCCATGTTTATACAGAGGGCGGTTTAGATATTTCCATGTTTACAGCGATAGCGGTGTAGATATTTCCATGCTGATATACATAGCAGTGTAGATATTTCCACCCTATTGAGATAGCGGTGTAGATATTTCTATATTTATAGAGATAGCGTTGTAGATATTTCCATGTTTATACAGATAGCGGTATAGTTATTTCCATGTTTGTAGAAATAGTGGTGTAGTTATTTCCAAGTTCATAGAGATAGCGATGTAGATGTTTCCATGTTTATACAGATAGCGGTGTAGATATTTCCATGTTTATACAGATAGCGGTGTAGATATTTACATGTTTATAGAGATGGCGGTCGAGATATTTTCTTGTTTATACAGATAGCGGTGTAGTTATTTCCATGTTCATACAGATAGCGGTGTAGATATTTACTCCTTTAAAGAGATGGCGGTGTAGATATTTCCATGTTCATACAGATGGCGGTGTAGATATTTCCATGTTTTTAGAGATTTCGGTATAGATATTTCCATGTTTATACAGATAGCGGTGTAGATATTTCCATGTTTCTTCAGATAGTGGTGTGGATATTTGCATCTTAATACAGATGGCGGTGTAGATATTTCCATGTTCATACAGATGGCGGTGCAGGTATTTCCATGTTCATACAGATGGCGGTGTATATATTTCCAGTTTTATAGAGATAGCGGTGTAGTTATTTCCATGTTTATAGAGATAGCGGTGTAGAATTTTCCATGTATATACAGATAGCTATGCAGATATTTCTATGTTCATACAGATAGCGATGTATTTATTTCCAGGTTCATACAGATAGCGGTGTAAATATTTGCATGTTAATACAGATAGCTGTGTAGATATTTCCATCTTAATACAGATGGCATTGTAGATATTTCCATGTTCCTACAGATGGCAGTGTAGATGTTTCCGTGTTCATACAAATGGCGATGTAGATGTTTCCATGTTTATAGAGGAAGCAGTGTAGTTATTTCCTTGTTTATAGAAAAAACTGTGTAGATATTTCCATGTATATGCAATTAGCTGTGTAGATATTTTCATGCTCATACAGATAGCAGTGTAGATATTTCCATGTTCATTCAGATAGCGGTGTAGATATTTCCATGTTCATACAGATAGCCGTGTATATATTTCCATCTTCATACTGGTAGGGGTGTACATATTTCCATGTTCATGCAGATGGCGGTGTATATGCTTCCATGATCATCCAGATGGCGGTGTAGATATTTCCATGTTCATGCAGATGACGGTGAAGGTATTTCCATGTTCATACAGATGGCGGTTTAGATATTTCCATGTTGATACAAATGGTGGTGTAGATATTTCCATGTTCATAGAGATGGCGGTGTAGTTATTTTCATGTTTATAGAGATAGTGGTGTAGTTATTTCCATGTTTATAGAGATAGCAGTGTAGATATTTCCATTTATGTACAGATAGCTTTGTAAATATTTCCATGTTCTTACAGATAGCGGTGTAGATATTTCCATGTTCATACAGATAGCAGTGTAGATATTTCCTTGTTCATACAGATAGCGGTGTAGATATTTCCATGTTCATCCAGATGGCGGTGAAGATATTTCCATGTTCATACACATGGCGGTGAAGATATTTCCATGTTCATACAGATGGCGGTGTAGTTATTTCCATGTTCTTACACATGGCGGTGTAGATATTTCGATGTTCATACGGACGGCGATGTAGATATTTCCATTTCATACTGATGGCGGAGTAGATGTTTCCATGTTTATAGAGATGGCGGTGTAGATATTTCCATGTTCATAGAGATGGTGGTGTAGATATTTCCATTTCATACAAATGGCGGTGTAGATATTACCATGTTCCTAGAGATGGCGGTGTAGATTTTTCCATGTTTATACAGATAGCAGTGTAGTTATTTCCATGTTTATAGAGATAGCAGTGTAGATATTTCCATTAATATACAGATAGGTGTGTAGATATTTGCATGTTCATACAGATAGCAGTGTAGATATTTCCATGTTCATAGAGATAGCGGTGTAGATATTTCCAGGTTCATACAGATAGCGGTGTAGATATTTCCATGTTCGTACAGATAGCGGTGTAGATAATTCCATGTTCATATAGATAGCGGTGTTGATATTTCCATGTCCATACAGATGGCGGTGTAGTTATTTCCACGTTTATAGAGATGGCGTTGTAGATATTTCTATGTTTATACAGAGGGCGGTTTAGATATTTCCATGTTTACACAGATAGCGATGTAGATATTTCCATGTTGATACACATAGCGGTGTAGATATTTCCAAGGTTATAGAGATAGCGGTGTAGATATTTCCATGTTTATAGAGATAGCCATGTAGACATTTCCGTGTTTATGCAGATAGCGGTATAGATATTTCCATGTTTATACAGATAGTGGTGTAGATATTTCCATGTTTATAGAGATGGCGGTCTAGATATTTCCATGTTTATAGAGATAGTGGTTTAGTTATTTCCAAGTTTACAGAGAAATCGTTGTAGATATTTCCATGTTTATACAGATAGCAGTGTAGGTATTTCCATGTTAATAGAGATAGCAGTGTAGATAATTCCATTGATATGCAGATAGCTGTGTAGATATATCCATGTTCATACAGATAGCGGTGTAGATATTTCCATGTTCATACAGATAGCGGTGTATATATTTCCATGTTCATACACATAGCTGTGTAGATATTTCCATGTTCATGCAGATAGCGGTGTAGATATTTCCATGTTCATCCAGATGCCGGTGTACATATATCCATGTTCATACAGATGGCGGTGAAGATATTTCCATGTTCATACAGATGGTGGTGTAGGTATTTCCATGTTCATACAAATGGCGGTGTAGATATTTCCATGTTCATAGAGATGGCGGTGTAGATATTTCCAGGTTCATACAAATGGCGGTGTAGATATTTCCATGTTCATAGAGATGGCCGTGTAGATATTTCCATGTTTATACAGATAGCAGTGTAGTTATTTCCATGTTTATAGAGATACCAGTGTGGATATTTCCATTGATATACAGATAGCTGTGTAGATATTTACATGTTCATACAGATAGCGGTGTAGATATTTCCATGTTCATACAGATAGCGGTGTATATATTTCCATGTTCATACACATAGCGGTGTAGATATTTCCATGTTCATACAGATAACGGTGTAGATATTTCCATGTTCATACAGATAGCGGTGTAGATATTTCCATGTTCATACAGATAGCGGTGTAGGTATTTCCATGTTCATACAGATAGCAGTGTAGATATTTCCATATTCATACAGATAGCGGTGTAGATATTTCCATGTTCATAGAGATAGCGGTGTAGTTATTTCCATGTTTATACAGATGGCAGTGTAGTTATTTCCATGTTTATAGTGATGGCGGTCTAGGTATTTCCATGTTTATAGAGATAGTGGTGTAGTTATTTCCAGGTTTATAGAGAGATCGGTATAGATATTTCCATGTTTATACAGATAGCGGTGTAGATATTTCCATGTTTATACAGATAGCGGTGTAGGTATTTACATGTTTATAGAGATGGCGGTCTAGATAGTTTCTTGTTTATACAGTTAGCGGTTTAGGTATTTCCATGTTTTTAGAGATAGCGGTGTAGATATTTCCAATTTTATAAAGATAGCAGTGTAAATATTTGCATGTTCATACAGAGAGCGGTGTAGACATTTCCATGTTTACACAGATAGCGTTGTAGATATTTACATGTTTATAGAGATAGTGGTGTAGTTATTTCCATGTTTATACAGATAGTGGTGAAAATATTTCCATGTTTACACAGATAGCCGTGTGGATATTTCCAAGTTTATACAGATAGCGGTGTAGATGTTTCCATGTTTATACAGATTGCGGTGTAAATATTTCCATGTTTATACAGATAGCGGTGTAGATATTTCCATCATAATACAGATGGCGGTGTAGTTATTTCCATGTTCATACAGATGGCGGTGCAGATATTTCCATGTTCATCCAGATGTTGATGTACATATTTCCATGTTTATACAGATAGCGTTGTAGTTATTTCCATGTTTATAGAGATAGCGGTGTAGATAATTCCATGTATATACAGATAGCTCTGTAGATATTTCCATGTTCCTACAGATAGCGGTGTAGATATTTCCATGTTCATACAGAAGGCTTTGTAGATATTTCCATGTTTGTAGAGATGGAGGTGCAGATATTTCCATGTTTATACAGATGGCGTTGTAGATATTTCCACGTTTATACAGATAGCGGTGTAGATATTTCCATGTTTTCACCGATAGCGGTGTGGATATCTCCATGTGTATACAGATAGCGGTGTAGATATTTCCATGTTTATACAGATAGCGGTGCAGATATTTCCATGTTCATAGAGATAGCGGTGTAGATATTTCCATGTTCATACAGATAGCGGTGTAGATATTTCCATGTTCATACAGATAGCGGTGTAGATATTTCCATGTTCATACAGATAGCGGTGTAGATATTTCCATGTTCATACAGATAGCGGTATAGATATTTCCATGTTCATACAGATGGCGGTAGAGATATTTACATGTTCATACAGACGGCGGTGTAGATATTTACATGTTCAGACAGATAGTGGTGTAGATATTTCCATGTTCGTACGGATGTCAGTGGAGATATTTCCATGTTCAAACAGGTGGCGGTGTAGATATTCCATGTTTATACACATAGCAGTGTAGTTATTTCCATGTTTATAGAGATAGCAGTGTAGATATTTCCATTGATATACAGATCGCTGTGTAGACATTTGCATGTCCATACAGATATCGGTGTAGATATTTCCATCTTAAAACAGATGGAGTTGTAGATATGTCCATGTTCGTACAGATGGCGGTGTAGATATTTCCATGTTCATACAGATGGCGGTGTAGATATTTCGAAGTTTATAGAGATAGCGCTGTAGTTATTTCCATATTTATAGAGAAATCTGTGTAGATATTTCCATGTATATGCAGATAGCTGTGTAGATATTTCCATGTTCATGCAGATAGCGGTGTAGATATTTCCATGTTCATCCAGATGCCGGTGTACATATATCCATGTTCATACCGATGGCGGTGAAGATATTTCCATGTTCATACAGATGGTGGTGTAGGTATTTCCATGTTCATACAAATGGCGGTGTAGATATTTCCATGTTCATAGAGATGGCGGTGTAGATATTTCCAGGTTCATACAAATGGCGGTGTAGATATTTCCATGTTCATAGAGATGGCCGTGTAGATATTTCCATGTTTATACAGATAGCAGTGTAGTTATTTCCATGTTTATAGAGATACCAGTGTGGATATTTCCATTGATATACAGATAGCTGTGTAGATATTTACATGTTCATACAGATAGCGGTGTAGATATTTCCATGTTCATACAGATAGCGGTGTATATATTTCCATGTTCATACACATAGCGGTGTAGATATTTCCATGTTCATACAGATAACGGTGTAGATATTTCCATGTTCATACAGATAGCGGTGTAGATATTTCCATGTTCATACAGATAGCGGTGTAGGTATTTCCATGTTCATACAGATAGCAGTGTAGATATTTCCATATTCATACAGATAGCGGTGTAGATATTTCCATGTTCATAGAGATAGCGGTGTAGTTATTTCCATGTTTATACAGATGGCAGTGTAGTTATTTCCATGTTTATAGTGATGGCGGTCTAGGTATTTCCATGTTTATAGAGATAGTGGTGTAGTTATTTCCAGGTTTATAGAGAGATCGGTATAGATATTTCCATGTTTATACAGATAGCGGTGTAGATATTTCCATGTTTATACAGATAGCGGTGTAGGTATTTACATGTTTATAGAGATGGCGGTCTAGATAGTTTCTTGTTTATACAGTTAGCGGTTTAGCTATTTCCATGTTTTTTGAGATAGCGGTGTAGATATTTCCAATTTTATAAAGATAGCAGTGTAAATATTTGCATGTTCATACAGAGAGCGGTGTAGACATTTCCATGTTTACACAGATAGCGTTGTAGATATTTACATGTTTATAGAGATAGTGGTGTAGTTATTTCCATGTTTATACAGATAGTGGTGAAAATATTTCCATGTTTACACAGATAGCCGTGTGGATATTTCCAAGTTTATACAGATAGCGGTGTAGATGTTTCCATGTTTATACAGATTGCGGTGTAAATATTTCCATGTTTATACAGATAGCGGTGTAGATATTTCCATCATAATACAGATGGCGGTGTAGTTATTTCCATGTTCATACAGATGGCGGTGCAGATATTTCCATGTTCATCCAGATGTTGATGTACATATTTCCATGTTTATACAGATAGCGTTGTAGTTATTTCCATGTTTATAGAGATAGCGGTGTAGATAATTCCATGTATATACAGATAGCTCTGTAGATATTTCCATGTTCCTACAGATAGCGGTGTAGATATTTCCATGTTCATACAGAAGGCTTTGTAGATATTTCCATGTTTGTAGAGATGGAGGTGCAGATATTTCCATGTTTATACAGATGGCGTTGTAGATATTTCCACGTTTATACAGATAGCGGTGTAGATATTTCCATGTTTTCACCGATAGCGGTGTGGATATCTCCATGTGTATACAGATAGCGGTGTAGATATTTCCATGTTTATACAGATAGCGGTGCAGATATTTCCATGTTCATAGAGATAGCGGTGTAGATATTTCCATGTTCATACAGATAGCGGTGTAGATATTTCCATGTTCATACAGATAGCGGTGTAGATATTTCCATGTTCATACAGATAGCGGTGTAGATATTTCCATGTTCATACAGATAGCGGTATAGATATTTCCATGTTCATACAGATGGCGGTATAGATATTTACATGTTCATACAGACGGCGGTGTAGATATTTACATGTTCAGACAGATAGTGGTGTAGATATTTCCATGTTCGTACGGATGTCAGTGGAGATATTTCCATGTTCAAACAGGTGGCGGTGTAGATATTCCATGTTTATACACATAGCAGTGTAGTTATTTCCATGTTTATAGAGATAGCAGTGTAGATATTTCCATTGATATACAGATCGCTGTGTAGACATTTGCATGTCCATACAGATATCGGTGTAGATATTTCCATCTTAAAACAGATGGAGTTGTAGATATGTCCATGTTCGTACAGATGGCGGTGTAGATATTTCCATGTTCATACAGATGGCGGTGTAGATATTTCGAAGTTTATAGAGATAGCGCTGTAGTTATTTCCATATTTATAGAGAAATCTGTGTAGATATTTCCATGTATATGCAGATAGCTGTGTAGATATTTCCATGTTCATGCAGATAGCGGTGTAGATATTTCCATGTTCATCCAGATGCCGGTGTACATATATCCATGTTCATACCGATGGCGGTGAAGATATTTCCATGTTCATACAGATGGTGGTGTAGGTATTTCCATGTTCATACAAATGGCGGTGTAGATATTTCCATGTTCATAGAGATGGCGGTGTAGATATTTCCAGGTTCATACAAATGGCGGTGTAGATATTTCCATGTTCATAGAGATGGCCGTGTAGATATTTCCATGTTTATACAGATAGCAGTGTAGTTATTTCCATGTTTATAGAGATACCAGTGTGGATATTTCCATTGATATACAGATAGCTGTGTAGATATTTACATGTTCATACAGATAGCGGTGTAGATATTTCCATGTTCATACAGATAGCGGTGTATATATTTCCATGTTCATACACATAGCGGTGTAGATATTTCCATGTTCATACAGATAACGGTGTAGATATTTCCATGTTCATACAGATAGCGGTGTAGATATTTCCATGTTCATACAGATAGCGGTGTAGGTATTTCCATGTTCATACAGATAGCGGTGTAGATATTTCCATATTCATACAGATAGCGGTGTAGATATTTCCATGTTCATAGAGATAGCGGTGTAGTTATTTCCATGTTTATACAGATGGCAGTGTAGTTATTTCCATGTTTATAGTGATGGCGGTCTAGGTATTTCCATGTTTATAGAGATAGTGGTGTAGTTATTTCCAGGTTTATAGAGAGATCGGTATAGATATTTCCATGTTTATACAGATAGCGGTGTAGATATTTCCATGTTTATACAGATAGCGGTGTAGGTATTTACATGTTTATAGAGATGGCGGTCTAGATAGTTTCTTGTTTATACAGTTAGCGGTTTAGCTATTTCGATGTTTTTAGAGATAGCGGTGTAGATATTTCCAATTTTATAAAGATAGCAGTGTAAATATTTGCATGTTCATACAGAGAGCGGTGTAGACATTTCCATGTTTACACAGATAGCGTTGTAGATATTTACATGTTTATAGAGATAGTGGTGTAGTTATTTCCATGTTTATACAGATAGTGGTGAAAATATTTCCATGTTTACACAGATAGCCGTGTGGATATTTCCAAGTTTATACAGATAGCGGTGTAGATGTTTCCATGTTTATACAGATTGCGGTGTAAATATTTCCATGTTTATACAGATAGCGGTGTAGATATTTCCATCATAATACAGATGGCGGTGTAGTTATTTCCATGTTCATACAGATGGCGGTGCAGATATTTCCATGTTCATCCAGATGTTGATGTACATATTTCCATGTTTATACAGATAGTGTTGTAGTTATTTCCATGTTTATAGAGATAGCGGTGTAGATAATTCCATGTATATACAGATAGCTCTGTAGATATTTCCATGTTCCTACAGATAGCGGTGTAGATATTTCCATGTTCATACAGAAGGCTTTGTAGATATTTCCATGTTTGTAGAGATGGAGGTGCAGATATTTCCATGTTTATACAGATGGCGTTGTAGATATTTCCACGTTTATACAGATAGCGGTGTAGATATTTCCATGTTTTCACCGATAGCGGTGTGGATATCTCCATGTGTATACAGATAGCGGTGTAGATATTTCCATGTTTATACAGATAGCGGTGCAGATATTTCCATGTTCATAGAGATAGCGGTGTAGATATTTCCATGTTCATACAGATAGCGGTGTAGATATTTCCATGTTCATACAGATAGCGGTGTAGATATTTCCATGTTCATACAGATAGCGGTGTAGATATTTCCATGTTCATACAGATAGCGGTGTAGATATTTCCATGTTCATACAGATAGCGGTGTAGATATTTCCATGTTCATACAGATAGCGGTGTAGATATTTCCATGTTCATACAGATAGCGGTGTAGATATTTCCATGTTCATACAGATAGCGGTATAGATATTTCCATGTTCATACAGATGGCGGTATAGATATTTACATGTTCATACAGACGGCGGTGTAGATATTTACATGTTCAGACAGATAGTGGTGTAGATATTTCCATGTTCGTACGGATGTCAGTGGAGATATTTCCATGTTCAAACAGGTGGCGGTGTAGATATTCCATGTTTATACACATAGCAGTGTAGTTATTTCCATGTTTATAGAGATAGCAGTGTAGATATTTCCATTGATATACAGATCGCTGTGTAGACATTTGCATGTCCATACAGATATCGGTGTAGATATTTCCATCTTAAAACAGATGGAGTTGTAGATATGTCCATGTTCGTACAGATGGCGGTGTAGATATTTCCATGTTCATACAGATGGCGGTGTAGATATTTCGAAGTTTATAGAGATAGCGCTGTAGTTATTTCCATATTTATAGAGAAATCTGTGTAGATATTTCCATGTATATGCAGATAGCTGTGTAGATATTTCCATGTTCATGCAGATAGCGGTGTAGATATTTCCATGTTCATCCAGATGCCGGTGTACATATATCCATGTTCATACCGATGGCGGTGAAGATATTTCCATGTTCATACAGATGGTGGTGTAGGTATTTCCATGTTCATACAAATGGCGGTGTAGATATTTCCATGTTCATAGAGATGGCGGTGTAGATATTTCCAGGTTCATACAAATGGCGGTGTAGATATTTCCATGTTCATAGAGATGGCCGTGTAGATATTTCCATGTTTATACAGATAGCAGTGTAGTTATTTCCATGTTTATAGAGATACCAGTGTGGATATTTCCATTGATATACAGATAGCTGTGTAGATATTTACATGTTCATACAGATAGCGGTGTAGATATTTCCATGTTCATACAGATAGCGGTGTATATATTTCCATGTTCATACACATAGCGGTGTAGATATTTCCATGTTCATACAGATAACGGTGTAGATATTTCCATGTTCATACAGATAGCGGTGTAGATATTTCCATGTTCATACAGATAGCGGTGTAGGTATTTCCATGTTCATACAGATAGCAGTGTAGATATTTCCATATTCATACAGATAGCGGTGTAGATATTTCCATGTTCATAGAGATAGCGGTGTAGTTATTTCCATGTTTATACAGATGGCAGTGTAGTTATTTCCATGTTTATAGTGATGGCGGTCTAGGTATTTCCATGTTTATAGAGATAGTGGTGTAGTTATTTCCAGGTTTATAGAGAGATCGGTATAGATATTTCCATGTTTATACAGATAGCGGTGTAGATATTTCCATGTTTATACAGATAGCGGTGTAGGTATTTACATGTTTATAGAGATGGCGGTCTAGATAGTTTCTTGTTTATACAGTTAGCGGTTTAGCTATTTCGATGTTTTTAGAGATAGCGGTGTAGATATTTCCAATTTTATAAAGATAGCAGTGTAAATATTTGCATGTTCATACAGAGAGCGGTGTAGACATTTCCATGTTTACACAGATAGCGTTGTAGATATTTACATGTTTATAGAGATAGTGGTGTAGTTATTTCCATGTTTATACAGATAGTGGTGAAAATATTTCCATGTTTACACAGATAGCCGTGTGGATATTTCCAAGTTTATACAGATAGCGGTGTAGATGTTTCCATGTTTATACAGATTGCGGTGTAAATATTTCCATGTTTATACAGATAGCGGTGTAGATATTTCCATCATAATACAGATGGCGGTGTAGTTATTTCCATGTTCATACAGATGGCGGTGCAGATATTTCCATGTTCATCCAGATGTTGATGTACATATTTCCATGTTTATACAGATAGTGTTGTAGTTATTTCCATGTTTATAGAGATAGCGGTGTAGATAATTCCATGTATATACAGATAGCTCTGTAGATATTTCCATGTTCCTACAGATAGCGGTGTAGATATTTCCATGTTCATACAGAAGGCTTTGTAGATATTTCCATGTTTGTAGAGATGGAGGTGCAGATATTTCCATGTTTATACAGATGGCGTTGTAGATATTTCCACGTTTATACAGATAGCGGTGTAGATATTTCCATGTTTTCACCGATAGCGGTGTGGATATCTCCATGTGTATACAGATAGCGGTGTAGATATTTCCATGTTTATACAGATAGCGGTGCAGATATTTCCATGTTCATAGAGATAGCGGTGTAGATATTTCCATGTTCATACAGATAGCGGTGTAGATATTTCCATGTTCATACAGATAGCGGTGTAGATATTTCCATGTTCATACAGATAGCGGTGTAGATATTTCCATGTTCATACAGATAGCGGTGTAGATATTTCCATGTTCATACAGTTAGCGGTGTAGATATTTCCATGTTCATCCAGATGGCGGTGAAGATATTTCCATGTTCATACACATGGCCGTGAAGATATTTCCATGTTCATACAGATGGCGGTGTAGTTATTTCCATGTTCTTACACATGGCGGTGTAGATATTTCGATGTTCATACGGACGGCGATGTAGATATTTCCATTTCATACTGATGGCGGAGTAGATGTTTCCATGTTTATAGAGATGGCGGTGTAGATATTTCCGTGTTCATAGAGATGGTGGTGTAGATATTTCCATTTCATACAAATGGCGGTGTAGATATTACCATGTTCCTAGAGATGGCGGTGTAGATTTTTCCATGTTTATACAGATAGCAGTGTAGTTATTTCCATGTTTATAGAGATAGCAGTGTAGATATTTCCATTAATATACAGATAGCTGTGTAGATATTTGCATGTTCATACAGATAGCAGTGTAGATATTTCCATGTTCATAGAGATGGCGGTGTAGATATTTCCAGGTTCATACAGATAGCGGTGTAGATATTTCCATGTTCGTACAGATAGCGGTGTAGATAATTCCATGTTCATATAGATAGTGGTGTTGATATTTCCATGTCCATACAGATGGCGGTGTAGTTATTTCCACGTTTATAGAGATGGCGTTGTAGATATTTCTATGTTTATACAGAGGGCGGTTTAGATATTTCCATGTTTACACAGATAGCGGTGTAGATATTTCCATGTTGATACACATAGCGGTGTAGATATTTCCAAGGTTATAGAGATAGCGGTGTAGATATTTCCATGTTTATAGAGATAGCGATGTAGACATTTCCGTGTTTATGCAGATAGCGGTATAGATATTTCCATGTTTATACAGATAGTGGTGTAGATATTTCCATGTTTATATAGATGGCGGTCTAGATATTTCCATGTTTATAGAGATAGTGGTTTATTGATTTCCAAGTTTACAGAGAAATCGTTGTAGATATTTCCATGTTTATACAGATAGCAGTGTAGGTATTTCCATGTTAATAGAGATAGCAGTGTAGATAATTCCATTGATATGCAGATAGCTGTGTAGATATATCCATGTTCATACAGATAGCTGTGTAGATATTTCCATGTTCATACAGATAGCGGTGTATATATTTCCATGTTCATACACATAGCTGTGTAGATATTTCCATGTTCATGCAGATAGCGGTGTAGATATTTCCATGTTCATCCAGATGCCGGTGTACATATATCCATGTTCATACAGATGGCGGTGAAGATATTTCCATGTTCATACAGATGGTGGTGTAGGTATTTCCATGTTCATACAAATGGCGGTGTAGATATTTCCATGTTCATAGAGATGGCGGTGTAGATATTTCCAGGTTCATACAAATGGCTGTGTAGATATTTCCATGTTCATACAGATGGCCGTGTAGATATTTCCATGTTTATACAGATAGCAGTGTAGTTATTTCCATGTTTATAGAGATACCAGTGTGGATATTTCCATTGATATACAGATAGCTGTGTAGATATTTACATGTTCATACAGATAGCGGTGTAGATATTTCCATGTTCATAGAGATAGCGGTGTAGTTATTTCCATGTTTATACAGATGGCAGTGTAGTTATTTCCATGTTTATAGTGATGGCGGTCTAGGTATTTCCATGTTTATAGAGATAGTGGTGTAGTTATTTCCAGGTTTATAGAGAGATCGGTATAGATATTTCCATGTTTATACAGATAGCGGTGTAGATATTTCCATGTTTATACAGATAGCGGTGTAGGTATTTACATGTTTATAGAGATGGCGGTCTAGATAGTTTCTTGTTTATACAGTTAGCGGTTTAGCTATTTCCATGTTTTTAGAGATAGCGGTGTAGATATTTCCAATTTTATAAAGATAGCAGTGTAAATATTTGCATGTTCATACAGAGAGCGGTGTAGACATTTCCATGTTTACACAGATAGCGTTGTAGATATTTACATGTTTATAGAGATAGTGGTGTAGTAATTTCCATGTTTATACAGATAGCGGTGAAAATATTTCCATGTTTACACAGATAGCCGTGTGGATATTTCCAAGTTTATACAGATAGCGGTGTAGATGTTTCCATGTTTATACAGATTGCGGTGTAAATATTTCCATGTTTATACAGATAGCGGTGTAGATATTTCCATCATAATACAGATGGCGGTGTAGTTATTTCCATGTTCATACAGATGGCGGTGCAGATATTTCCATGTTCATCCAGATGTTGATGTACATATTTCCATGTTTATACAGATAGCGTTGTAGTTATTTCCATGTTTATAGAGATAGCGGTGTAGATAATTCCATGTATATACAGATACCTCTGTAGATATTTCCATGTTCCTACAGATAGCGGTGTAGATATTTCCATGTTCATCCAGATGGCGGTGAAGATATTTCCATGTTCATACACATGGCGGTGAAGATATTTCCATGTTCATACAGATGGCGGTGTAGTTATTTCCATGTTCTTACACATGGCGGTGTAGATATTTCGATGTTCATACGGACGGCGATGTAGATATTTCCATTTCATACTGATGGCGGAGTAGATGTTTCCATGTTTATAGAGATGGCGGTGTAGATATTTCCATGTTCATAGAGATGGTGGTGTAGATATTTCCATTTCATTCAAATGGCGGTGTAGATATTACCATGTTCCTAGAGATGGCGGTGTAGATTTTTCCATGTTTATACAGATAGCAGTGTAGTTATTTCCATGTTTATAGAGATAGCAGTGTAGATATTTCCATTAATATACAGATAGCTGTGTAGATATTTGCATGTTCATACAGATAGCAGTGTAGATATTTCCATGTTCATAGAGATAGCGGTGTAGATATTTCCAGGTTCATACAGATAGCGGTGTAGATATTTCCATGTTCGTACAGATAGCGGTGTAGATAATTCCATGTTTATATAGATAGCGGTGTTGATATTTCCATGTCCATACAGATGGCGGTGTAGTTATTTCCACGTTTATAGAGATGGCGTTGTAGATATTTCTATGTTTATACAGAGGGCGGTTTAGATATTTCCATGTTTACACAGATAGCGGTGTAGATATTTCCATGTTGATACACATAGCGGTGTAGATATTTCCAAGGTTATAGAGATAGCGGTGTGGATATTTCCATGTTTATAGAGATAGCGATGTAGACATTTCCGTGTTTATGCAGATAGCGGTATAGATATTTCCATGTTTATACAGATAGTGGTGTAGATATTTCCATGTTTATAGAGATGGCGGTCTAGATATTTCCATGTTTATAGAGATAGTGGTTTAGTTATTTCCAAGTTTACAGAGAAATCGTTGTAGATATTTCCATGTTTATACAGATAGCAGTGTAGGTATTTCCATGTTAATAGAGATAGCAGTGTAGATAATTCCATTGATATGCAGATAGCTGTGTAGATATATCCATGTTCATACAGATAGCGGTGTAGATATTTCCATGTTCATACAGATAGCGGTGTATATATTTCCATGTTCATACACATAGCTGTGTAGATATTTCCATGTTCATGCAGATAGCGGTGTAGATATTTCCATGTTCATCCAGATGCCGGTGTACATATATCCATGTTCATACAGATGGCGGTGAAGATATTTCCATGTTCATACAGATGGTGGTGTAGGTATTTCCATGTTCATACAAATGGCGGTGTAGATATTTCCATGTTCATAGAGATGGCGGTGTAGATATTTCCAGGTTCATACAAATGGCTGTGTAGATATTTCCATGTTCATACAGATGGCCGTGTAGATATTTCCATGTTTATACAGATAGCAGTGTAGTTATTTCCATGTTTATAGAGATACCAGTGTGGATATTTCCATTGATATACAGATAGCTGTGTAGATATTTACATGTTCATACAGATAGCGGTGTAGATATTTCCATGTTCATAGAGATAGCGGTGTAGTTATTTCCATGTTTATACAGATGGCAGTGTAGTTATTTCCATGTTTATAGTGATGGCGGTCTAGGTATTTCCATGTTTATAGAGATAGTGGTGTAGTTATTTCCAGGTTTATAGAGAGATCGGTATAGATATTTCCATGTTTATACAGATAGCGGTGTAGATATTTCCATGTTTATACAGATAGCGGTGTAGGTATTTACATGTTTATAGAGATGGCGGTCTAGATAGTTTCTTGTTTATACAGTTAGCGGTTTAGCTATTTCCATGTTTTTAGAGATAGCGGTGTAGATATTTCCAATTTTATAAAGATAGCAGTGTAAATATTTGCATGTTCATACAGAGAGCGGTGTAGACATTTCCATGTTTACACAGATAGCGTTGTAGATATTTACATGTTTATAGATATAGTGGTGTAGTAATTTCCATGTTTATACAGATAGCGGTGAAAATATTTCCATGTTTACACACATAGCCGTGTGGATATTTCCAAGTTTATACAGATAGCGGTGTAGATGTTTCCATGTTTATACAGATTGCGGTGTAAATATTTCCATGTTTATACAGATAGCGGTGTAGATATTTCCATCATAATACAGATGGCGGTGTAGTTATTTCCATGTTCATACAGATGGCGGTGCAGATATTTCCATGTTCATCCAGATGTTGATGTACATATTTCCATGTTTATACAGATAGCGTTGTAGTTATTTCCATGTTTATAGAGATAGCGGTGTAGATAATTCCATGTATATACAGATACCTCTGTAGATATTTCCATGTTCCTACAGATAGCGGTGTAGATATTTCCATGTTCATACAGAAGGCTTTGTAGATATTTCCATGTTTGTAGAGATGGAGGTGCAGATATTTCCATGTTTATACAGATGGCGTTGTAGATATTTCCACGTTTATACAGATAGCGGTGTAGATATTTCCATGTTTTCACCGATAGCGGTGTGGATATCTCCATGTTTATACAGATAGCGGTGTAGATATTTCCATGTTTATACAGATAGCGGTGCAGATATTTCCATGTTCATAGAGATAGCGGTGTAGATATTTCCATGTTCATACAGATAGCGGTGTAGATATTTCCATGTTCATACAGATAGCGGTGTAGATATTTCCATGTTCATAGAGATAGCGGTGTAGATATTTCCATGTTCATACAGATAGCGGTGTAGATATTTCCATGTTCATACAGATGGCGGTATAGATATTTACATGTTCATACAGATGGCGGTGTAGATATTTACATGTTCAGACAGATAGTGGTGTAGATATTTCCATGTTCGTACGGATGTCAGTGGAGATATTTCCATGTTCAAACAGGTGGCGGTGTAGATATTCCATGTTTATACACATAGCAGTGTAGTTATTTCCATGTTTATAGAGATAGCAGTGTAGATATTTCCATTGATATAGAGATCGCTGTGTAGACATTTGCATGTCCATACAGATATCGGTGTAGATATTTCCATCTTAAAACAGATGGAGTTGTAGATATGTCCATGTTAGTACAGATGGCGGTGTAGATATTTCCATGTTCATACAGATGGCGGTGTAGATATTTCGAAGTTTATACAGATAGCGCTGTAGTTATTTCCATATTTATAGAGAAATCTGTGTAGATATTTCCATGTATATGCAGATAGCTGTGTAGATATTTCCATGTTCATGCAGATAGCGGTGTAGATATTTCCATGTTCATCCAGATGCCGGTGTACATATATCCATGTTCATACAGATGGCGGTGAAGATATTTCCATGTTCATACAGATGGTGGTGTAGGTATTTCCATGTTCATACAAATGGCGGTGTAGATATTTCCATGTTCATAGAGATGGCGGTGTAGATATTTCCAGGTTCATACAAATGGCGGTGTAGATATTTCCATGTTCATAGAGATGGCCGTGTAGATATTTCCATGTGTATACAGATAGCAGTGTAGTTATTTCCATGTTTATAGAGATACCAGTGTGGATATTTCCATTGATATACAGATAGCTGTGTAGATATTTACATGTTCATACAGATAGCGGTGTAGATATTTCCATGTTCATACAGATAGCGGTGTATATATTTCCATGTTCATACACATAGCGGTGTAGATATTTCCATGTTCATACAGATAACGGTGTAGATATTTTCATGTTCATACAGATAGCGGTGTAGATATTTCCATGTTCATACAGATAGCGGTGTAGGTATTTCCATGTTCATACAGATAGCAGTGTAGATATTTCCATATTCATACAGATAGCGGTGTAGATATTTCCATGTTCATAGAGATAGCGGTGTAGTTATTTCCATGTTTATACAGATGGCAGTGTAGTTATTTCCATGTTTATAGTGATGGCGGTCTAGGTATTTCCATGTTTTTAGAGATAGTGGTGTAGTTATTTCCAGGTTTATAGAGAGATCGGTATAGATATTTCCATGTTTATACAGATAGCGGTGTAGATATTTCCATGTTTATACAGATAGCGGTGTAGGTATTTACATGTTTATAGAGATGGCGGTCTAGATAGTTTCTTGTTTATACAGTTAGCGGTTTAGCTATTTCCATGTTTTTAGAGATAGCGGTGTAGATATTTCCAATTTTATAAAGATAGCAGTGTAAATATTTGCATGTTCATACAGATAGCGGTGTAGATATTTCCATGTTCATACAGATGACGGTGTAGATATTTCCATGTTCATACAGATGGCGGTGTAGATATTTCCATGTTCCTACAGTTAGCGGTGTAGATAATTCCATGTTCATACAGATGGCGGTGTAGATATTTACATGTTCATACAGATGGCGGTGTAGATATTTCCATGTTCATACAGATGGCGGTGTAGTGATATCCATGTTCATAGAGATGGCGGTGTGGATATTTCCATGTTTATGCAGATAGCGATATAGATATTTGCATGTTTATACAGATGGTGGTGTAGATATTTCCAAGCTTATGGGGATGGCGGTGTAGATATTTTCATGTTTACACAGATGGCGGTGCATATATTTCCATGTTTACACAGATAGCGTTGTGGATATTTCCATGTTTATGCAGATAGCGGTGTAGATATTTCCATGTTTATACAGATTGCGGTGCGGATATTTCCATGTTTATACAGATAGGCTGATATTTCCATGTTTATACAGATAGCGGTGTAGATATTTCCATCTTAATACAGATGGCGGTGTAGATATGTCCATGTTCGTACAGATGGCGGTGTAGATATTTCCATGTTCATACAGATGGCGGTGTAGATGTTTGGAAGTTTATAGAGATAGCGCCGTAGTTATTTCCATATTTATAGAGAAATATGTGTAGATATTTCCATGTATATTCAGATAGCTGTGTAGATATTTCCATGTTCATGCAGATAGTGGTGTAGATATTTCCATGTTCATCCAGATGCCGGTGTAGATATATCCAAGTTCATACAGATGGCGGTGAAGATATTTCAATGTTCATACAGAAGGTGGTGTAGATATTTCCAGGTTCATACAAATGGCGGTGTAGATATTTCCATGTTCATAGAGATGGCGGTGTAGATATTTCCATGTTCATACAAATGGCGGTGTAGTTATTTCCATGTTCATAGCGATGGCGGTTTAGATATTTCCATGTTTATACAGATAGCAGTGTAGTTATTTCCAGGTTTATAGAGATAGTGGTGTAGATAATTTCAATTTTATACAGATAGCTGTGTAGGTATTAGCATGTTCATACAGATAGCGGTGTAGATATTTCCATGTTCATTCAGATAGCGTTGTAGATATTTCCATATTCATACAGAGAGCAGTGTAGATATTTCCATGTTCATGCAGAATGCGGTGTAGATATTTCCATGTTCATACCAATAGCGGTGTAGGTATTTCCGTGTCCATACAGTTAGCGTTGTAGATATTTCCATGTTCATACAGATGGCGGTGTAGATATTTACATGTTCATACAGATGGCGGTGTATATATTTCCATGTTCGTACGGATGGCAGTGTAGTTATTTCCATGTTCATACTGGTGGCGGCGTAGATATTTCCATGTTTATACAGATAGCAGTGTAGTTATTTCCATGTTTATAGAGATAGCAGTGTAGATATTTCCATTGATATACAGATAGCTGTGTAGATATTTGCATGTTCATACAGATAGCGGTGTAGATATTTCCATGTTCATACAGATAGCGGTGTAGATATTTCCATGTTCATACAGTTAGCGGTGTAGATATTTCCATGTTCATATAGATGGCGGTGTAGATATTTACATGTTCATACACATGGCAGTGTAGATATTTCCATGTTCGTATGAATGGCAGTGTAGATATTTCCATGTTCATACAGGTGGCGGTGTAGATATTTCCATGTTTATACAGATAGCAGTGTAGTTATTTCCATTTTTACAGAGATAGCAGTGTAGATATATCTATTGATATACAGATAGCTGTGTAGATATTTGCATGTTCATGCAGATAGCGGTGTAGATATTTCCATGTTCATACAGATAGCTTTGTAGATATTTCCATGTTCATACAGATAGCGGTGTAGATATTTCCATGTTCATACAGATGGCAGTGTAGATGTTTACATGTTCATACAGATGGCGGTGTAGATATTTCCATGTTCGTACAGTTGGCGGTGTAGATATTTCCATGATCATAGAGATGGCGGTGTAGATATTTCCATGTTTATACAGATAACAGTGTAGATATTTCCATGTTTATAGAGATGGTGGTGTAGATAATTTCAATTTTATACAGATAGCATTGTAGATATTTCCAAGTTCATACAGACAGCAGTGTAGATATTTCCACGTTTATAGAGATGGCGGTGTAGATATTTCCATGTTCATACAGGTGGCGGTGTAGATATTTCCATGTTTATAGAGATGGCGGTGTAGATATTTCCATATTTATACAGATTGCGGTGCGGATATTTCCATGTTTATACAGATAGGCAGATATTTCCATGTTTATACAGATAGCGGTGTAGATATTTCCATCTTAATACAGATGGTGGTGTAGATATGTCCATGTTCGTACAGATGGCTGTGTAGATATTTCCATGTTCATACAGATGGCGGTGTAGATGTTTCGAAGTTTATAGAGATAGCGCCGTAGTTATTTCCATATTTATAGAGAAATATGTGTAGATATTTTCATGTATATGCAGATAGCTGTGTAGATATTTCCATGTTCATGCAGATAGCGGTGTAGATATTTCCATGTTCATCCAGATGCCGGTGAAGATATATCCAAGTTCATACAGATGGCGGTGAAGATATTTCAATGTTCATACAGATAGCGGTGTAGATATTTCCATGTTCATACCAATAGCGGTGTAGATATTTCCATGTTCATACAGATAGTGGTGTAGATATTTCCATGTTCATACCAATAGCGGTGTAGATATTTCCATGTTCAGTTCGCGGTGTAGATATTTCCATGTTCATACAGATGGCGGTGTAGATATTTCCATGTTTATACAGATAGCAGTGTAGTTATTTCCATGTTTATAGACATAGCAGTGTAGGTATTTCCATTGATATACAGAAGGCTGTGTAGATATTTGAATGTTCATACAGATAGCGGTGTACATATTTCCATGTTCGTACAGATAGCGGTGTAGATATTTCCATGTTCATACATATAGCGGTGGAGATATTTCCATGTTCAAATAGATAACGGTGTAGATATTTCCATGTTCATAGAGATGGCGGTATAGATATTTCCATGTTTGTACAGATAGGAGCGTAGTTATTTCCATGTTTATAGAGATAGCAGTGTAGATATTTCCATTGATATACAGATAGCAGTGTAGATATTTGCATGTTCATACAGATAGCGGTGTAGATATTTCCATGTTCATACAGATAGCAGTGTAGTTATTTCCATGTTTATAGAGATAGCAGTGTAGGTATTTCCATTGATATACAGAAGGCTGTGTAGATATTTGAATGTTCATACAGATAGCGGTGTACATATTTCCATGTTCGTACAGATAGCGGTGTAGATATTTCCATGTTCATACATATAGCGGTGGAGATATTTCCATGTTCAAATAGATAACGGTGTAGATATTTCCATGTTCATAGAGATGGCAGTGTAGATATTTCCGTGTTCATACAAATGGCAGTGTAGATATTTCCATGTTCATAGAGATGGCAGTGTAGGTATTTCCATGTTTATACAGATAGCAATGTAGTTATTTCCATGTTTATAGAGATAGCAGTGTAGATATTTCCATTGATATACCGATATCTGTGTAGATATTTTCATGTTCATACACATAGCGGTGTAGATATTTCCATGTTCATACAGATAGCAGTGTAGATATTTCCATGTTCGTACAGATGGCGATGTAGATATGTTCACTTTCATAGAGATGGCGGTGTAGATATTTCCATGTTTATACATATGGTGGTGTAGATATTTCCATGTTTATAGAGATGGCGGTCTAGATATTTCCATGTTTATAGAGATAGTGGTGTAGCTATTTCCAAGTTTATAGAGACAGCGTTGTAGATATTTCCATGTTTATAGAGATAGCGGTGAAGATATTTCCATGTTTATACAGATAGCGGTGTAGATATTTTCAAGTTTACACAGATGGCGGTGTAGATATTTCCATTTTTACACAGATAGCGGTGTAGGCATTTCCATGTTTACACAGATAGCGGTGTGGATATTTCCATGTTTATGCAGATAGCGGTGTAGATATTTCCATGTTCATACAGATAGCGGTGCGGATATTTCCATGTTTATACACATAGTGGTGCAGGTATTTCCATGTTTATACAGATAGCGGTGTAGATATTTCCATCTTAATTCAGACGGCAGTGTAGATATGTCCATATTCGTACAGATGACGCTGCAGATATTTCCATGTTCATACAGTTAGCGGTGTAGATATTTCCATGTTCATACAGAGGGCGGTGTAGATATTTACATGTTCTTACAGATTGCGGTGTAGATATTTCCATGTTCCTATGGATGGCAGTGTAGATATTTCCATGTTCATACAGGTCGCGGTGTAGATATTTCCATGTTTATACAGATAGCAGTGTAGTTATTTCCATGTTTATAGAGATAGCAGTGTAGATATTTCCATTGATATACAGATAGCTGTGTAGATATTTGCATGTTCATACACATAACGGTGTAGATATTTCTATGTTCATACAGATAGCGGTGTAGATATTTCCATGTTCATACAGATAGCGGTGTAGATATTTCCATGTTCATACAGATAGAGGTGTAGATATTTCCATGTTCATACTTTTAGCGTTGTAGATATTTCCATGTTCATACAGTCAGCGGTGTAGGTATTTCCATGTTCATACAGATGGCATTGTAGATATTTACATATTCATACAGATGGCGGTGTTGATATTTCCATGTTCGTACGGGTGGCAGTGTAGGTATTTCCATGTTCATACAGATGGCGGTGTAGATATTTCCATGTTTATACAGATAGCAGTGTAGTTATTTCCATGTTTATAGAGATAGCAGTGCAGATATTTCCATTGATAAACAGATAGCTGTGTAGATATTTGCATGTTCATACAGATAGCGGTATACATATTTCCATGTTCATACAGATAACGGGGTTGATATTTCCATGTTCATACAGATGGCGGTGTAGATATTTACATGTTCATACAGATTGCGGTGTAGATATTTCCATGTTCGTACAGATGGCTGTGTAGATATTTCCATTTTCATAGAGATGGCGGTGTAGATATTTCCATGTTTATGCAGATAGCGGTGTAGATATTTCCGTGTTTGTAGACAGAGCAGTGTTGTTATTTCCACATTTATACAGATAACGGTGTAGATATTTCCATGTTTATATGGATAGCGGTGTAGATATTTCCATGTATATACAGATAGCGGTGTAGATACTTCCATGTTTATGCAGATTGCAGTGTAGATATTTCCATGTTTATAGAGATGGCGGTGTAGATATTTCCGTGTTGATACAGATAGCGGTGTAGATATTTCCATGTTTATAGTGATAGCGGTGTAGATATTTCCATGTTTATACAGATAGCGGTGTAGATATTTCCATGTTCATACAGATAGTAGTGTAGATATTTCCATGTTCATACAGATGGCGGTGTAGATATTTCCATGTTCCTAGATATGGTGGTGTAGATATTTCCATGTTCATACAGACGGCGGTGTAGATATTTCCATGTTCATACGGATGGCGTTGTAGATATTTCCACGTTTATAGAGATGGTGGTGTAGATATTTCCGTCTTTATACAGATAGCTGTGTAGATATTTCCATGTTTATACAGATGGCGGTGTTTATATTTCAACCTTTATAGAGATAGCGGTGTAGATATTTCCATGTTCCTTCAGATGGCGGTTTAGATATTTCCATGTTTATAGAGATGGCGGTATAGGTTTTTCCATGTTTATACAGATGGCGGTTTAGATATTTCCATTTTTATAGAGATGGCGGTGTTGATATTTCCATGTTTGTACAGGTAACGGTGAAGACATTTCCATATTTATACAGGTAGCGGTGCAGATATGTGAATTCATTAAACCTCTTCTTCTTTATAAATTACCCAGTCTTGGGTATGTCTTTATCAGCGGCATGAAAATTGACCTATACACTCACTGTCCATGAATGATTCTCTGTTAGCTCATTTGCATTGTTATAAAGAAATACCTGAGGCTGGGTGGTTTATAAAGAAATGAGGTTTATTTGGCTCCTTGTTCTGAAGGCTGTACGTGTAGCATAGTACTGGCACCTGCTTCCAGGGAGGGCCTCAGGAACCTTCCAAGCATGGTGGAAGGTGAAGGGAAACCAGCATATCACATGGTGAGAGAGGAAGCAAGAGAGACAGGGAGGAGGTGTCAGTCTCTTTTAAACAACCAGATATCGCATGAACTCACAGGGTAAGAACTCATTCATTACCAAGAGGACAGCACCAAGCCATTCAGGAGGCCTCTGTCTCCAACATTGGGGATCACATTTTAACATGAGATTTGAAGGGGACAAACATCCAAACTATGTCAGATACCAAAGCTGACAATGCTTAGGATCTTTAGCTGTTCCAGGTCCTGGGAAAAGGGAGAGAGTTAGCTTCCCTCGTTTATGCTGTGCTACTGCATATTATATTAGTAATTATTGTTCTCTAAAGGTTCTTAAAAGCAAATAAACAAATGCAAGGCAAAACATATGATATGCAAGGCAAAACATACGAAATGCAAGGCAAATGCATTAAAAACTTTTGAGTGTTAATGTATAGATTTTATTTTATCTTTTTAATTTCTTTTGCTTAACCAAATAGATTATGTAGTTTTGATTAACTGGCCATGAAATAGCTCTGCCTACATAGAATTTCCCATGAATAATTATTTGTGGAGACTTTTGTGTGTGACCCAAATCCTCCCTCAAAACTGAAGTTTGCCCAGCTATTGGGAGTGTTGGCAAATCATGCCTCTCAGCTGATTCTCTCTAGAATTTATTCTCAGGAGATCTAGTTAATAACTTGTCAAGCTGATGTCCATCCTTGGGGACAACTCGTATCTGAAGAATGGCCAGTGAAAGGTATTAAAACTCCATACTCCTGCCTCAATTTAGGGCAACTCTGAAGGGTCACCCCAGCTTCTCAGCTCCCCCTTGAGATTAGCTGAGGTATTTGTTGCGACTGCCTCCTCACATCTCAACTCCCTTTATCCAATTCAGCTTTTTCGCCACAGTTGTTGGTTCCTAGGATTTTACCCAGTTAAATGTTCTCTACACAAATCTCTATCTCAAATCTGCTTTACAGGGAATGTGGCCTCAGACAGGTTTTCATTAGGTTCTGGACATAACTCTCATTAGTCATTGATATGATTCGGCTGTGTCTCTGCCCGAATCTCACCTTGATTGTAATTATCCCCGCATGTCAAGGATGGAGTCAGGTGGAGATAATTGAATCATAGGGGCGGGTTCCCCCTACTGTTCTCCTGGTAGCGAATAAGTCTCATGAGATCTGATGGTTTTCAAATGGGAGTTTCCCTACACAAGCTTTCTTCTCTGCTACCATTTAAGATGTGCCTTTGCTTCTTTTTTGCCTTCTGCCGTGACTGTGAGGCCTCCCCAGCCATGTGGAATTGTGAGTTCATTAAACCTCTTTCCTTTATAAATTACCCGGTCTTGGGTAGGACTTTATTAGCAGCATGAGAACAAACTAGTACAGTCTGTTCTATAAGCCCAAGTCGGATCACAGAGTCCCGCTTTCTGTTTCTTTTTTTTTCTAGCCCATATTTCTACTAAAACTTGACTCCTAAAGACTCAAAACAAAATAATTAAGCATGGCTAATATTTATTTAATATTTTATACGTGTCAGGTACTGTATTTTGTAACTTATCTTTTAATAATCTTTCCAAATCTCTAAAAGGAGAATTCTGCTTTTTTATAGAGAAAATAAGGATGGCTCTGAAAATGTTAGTAGTAGGGGCAGCAGGGTGAGGGACATAGGGGGCACTTTGTGTTATTTGTGCATTTTACCATCAGTCTAAAATCAGGTCAAAATAAAAAAAAATGAGAAGTAGAAGCAGGTTGTTAAGATTTTCAGTGTGACTCTAGAATTTTTTTGTTTGTTGTTTGTTTTGGAGTGTAGTGGTAAGATCTCTGCTCACTGCAACCTCCACTTCCCAGGCTCAAGCAATTCTCCTGCCTCAGTCTCCCAAGTAGCTGGGATTATAGGTGCCTGCCACCACACCCAGCTAATTTTTGTATTTTTTTTTTAGTAGAGATGGGGTTTCAGCATGTTGGCCAGGCCAGTCTCCAACTCCTGACTTCAAGTCATCCGCCCGCCTCAGCCTCCCGAAGTGCTGGGATTATAGGCATGAGCCACCACTCCTGGCCCAAAGTTCATATTTTAACTACTAACCTAAATTATTTTAAAAACAAAAGTCTCCTTGGACTCAAACCAGGTCAGAGTGACATGATCATGTGCCTGTTTTGTGCAGGGTGAAGTGAGATTATTATCTAGGAATTAGCTGAAATGTCTTGTTGTGGGCATAATTATTTCATATAAATTCTAAGCTTCATATTAGCACTTAGATTATAATTATCTAAAGAATAGAGAACAATTTCATATAATTTTCAGTGTATCAGGTGAATCAACAGTATACATACAAGCATGCAGATGAATTTCAGTGAATATAGTGGTGACAATGCTCAACAGAATAAGTGTCCCCCACCCCAACCCTGCATCTTGCTCTTTCACTGTCCTAAAGATAGAACAAAATGGTTCAGGCATCCAGCTTGTCCCCTCCACACTTCACACTTTTACTTAATAGCAGCTTATCTTTAACACTTTGTCATCTTTAAGATGTTGCTAATTCTTTCTGGTAGATCCCAGGACTGAGGATGAGGAAGAATGATTTTATTTAAATAAGGTTGCTTAATTAAAAAACAATTTTTTTAGTTTTAAAATATTTTCATTCTTTTATAAAATGTTTGTGGGTACAAAGGAGGTTTATATATTTGTGGGGTACATGAGATGTTTTAATACAGGCATGCAGTGTGAAATAATCACATCATGAGGAATGGGCTTTCCATCCCCTCAAGCATTTATCTTCTGAGTTAAAAACTATTCAATTGGCTGGGCGCGGTGGCTCACGCCTGTAGTCCCAGCTCTTTGGGAGGCCGAGGTGGGTGGATCGCCTGAGGTCAGGAGTTTGAGACCAGCCTGGCCAACATGATGAAACCCCATCTCTACTAAAAATACAAAAAATAGCCAGGTGTGGTGGCGAGTGCCTGTCATCCCAGCTACTCGGGAGGCTGAGACAGGAGAATCATTTGAACCTGGGAGGTGGAGGTTACAGTGAGCCGAGATCATGCCATTGTACTCCAGCCTGAGTGACAAGAGTGAAACTCCATGTCAAAAACAAACAAAAATCAATTACATTCTTTAAGTTATTAAAATTAAACATTGTAAATGATATTTTTTCCCAAAGCTTTTCCAAAGACAAAAAAAAGTAGAAACAAAGACACTTTCTACTGATTTCCAGCATGGTGACTCTGTATTTCTAGCATGTGTTAAGGTGAAAAATTGATTTTATGTTTAATACAAAACATAGCATAATGTAATGAAAAGCAAGATTGTAATGATAAAGGAAAATAACACTAGTGCTAATTTTTTTCAATTTGAAGCATTGGATTAAAATGAATTAGGTTATATTCCAACATGTTTATATTGAATTTCTTTTTTCTCCAATTGGTTTCTTTTTATTAATGGGGGAGTGTTGCATTTGTATAAGGTTTCCCTATTATATTCAATTGTTTTGAGATGCTTTTAATATGAAGTTTTTATGTTTTCTTTTTGATGTATACATGTTATGCTTTTATGCTGAATTTGATAATTGGTGCTGTATGTGCAAAGCAAATGTAATTTCCCAGCTTTTATTTTTTAAAGCCCTGGGAAGCAACATAATAAAGTAGAAATAGTATCAAGACAGGAGTTAGAATACCTGGATTCTAAAATTTAAATTAAATTAGGATCTAGTGACATTATAGGTGTTCCTTGATCTTCTGATGACCTGATTCCTCAAAAGAAAAATAAAATAATCTATAAATGGTTTCTAATTCTAAAACTCTATCAATCCTATTTTTAAAATTGTAATTAGTTGAACTCTGTAAGGTCACAAAAATCCCTATTAAGAAACTAAAATAAAATTTTATCATATCTTAAAAATACTCTGATCTTTTTTATATGCTGACATGAATTCTAATTATTTTTGAGCCCCTAAAAAATATTTAAGATCACAGTTTATGTTTTATTATTGACTTTCAGATAATTAACATTTTACTGATAGATATGAACAAATCTACTCTAACAGAGATAGTCATTAGTTTATTTCTCTCTTTTCAGTATCAGTAAAAAGTATCGATTTACCAATAACAATGAATTAATTGCCTGAAATAAATGAAACGTAAGCAGCAAAAGTGAACCTTTTAGTATAACTCTTCTTGTAAACATTGACTTAGTTCAAAGGGAGCTTATCTTTAAAAAAAAAGCGCTAATTCATGTCTATTGGTATAGATATAATCTTTTGTTCCTTGAAAATAGATCCTACTATACTCCAGACACTATGCCACTTGGTGCAGATATTAACACAAATAGCAGGTGATCATTGTCCTCATGGAGTTTATTTTAAAGAGAACAAAGTGAGACAAAGGCACACAAGCAAAGAACTACAATACAAAGGGGATGGCATCTGACTCAGCATGGAGGTGTCACGGAAGGTGTTGTTTTGCTTAGGTTTTGAAGTGTGGGTAGGAGATGGCCCATGTTGAGAGTGGGAACTGGGAATTAAAAAGATGAGGAGGTCTCTGCAAATCTACATGGATGGGAAGTAGCATGCTGATGTGGGAAACAACTAAAAAGTTCCAGAATGCATGGTTTATAAAGCGTGAGTCAGAGAGGGCTAGACCAGTAGCCAGATCAAGGATATCTCAGATGTTATAGTCATGAATTAGTGCATTGACCTGCAGGCCATGGGAGTCACTGAAGGTTTCAGTCAGGTAAGTGAGCTGATCAGAACAGTCCTTTAGATAGGCCGCTCTTTTGGCTGTAAGGGGGACACGTTTGAAGTAGGGCTATAGCTAAAAATATACAGACACTTCCTCTTTTCTACAGCCCTGCTGGCATCTGTTGTATTTTGACTTTTTAATAATAGCCATTCCAACCGGTATGAAATGGTATCTCATTGTGTTTTGATTTGCAATTTTCTGATGATTAGTGATTCTAACCTTTTTTTTTTGTATTTGTTGGCCATTTGTATGTGCTCTTTTGAGATGAGTTTGTTCATGTCCTTTGCCCATTTTTTAATTGGGTTATTTTTTTTTCTAATTGATTTAAGTTCCCTGTAGATTCTGGATACTAAAAAACAAACAAAAACCAGAAGTAAATAAATTCTCAGGACACACACACCCACACCCACACCCACAGAGAGAGAGAGAGAGAGAGAGCGCTTAGGTAAGAGGCCACCAACCACCAGGGTCTAAACTGGGAACACTTTCTAGTACAGAATGAATGGAAAGGATTCATGAAATATCTAGAAAGTAACGTTAATGAGATTTACATGTATGGAGTGAATGAGGAGAAACAGGGATCATTCAGGATTCTGGTAGGGATAACAGGGGGAGCCATTAGTTGAAATTTTGAAGTGGGAGAAGGAGAGGGAGTTTTAGGGAGAAAGATGAGTTTTTTTTAGGTATTTCAAACCCTTGAAGCTTCTATGGGACATCGAAGTGGAAATAACAGTCTGTGGGTTGGGACAATAAAGAAAGAAATTGGTTGAAGACTAGGGGAAGAGTATAGAGCAAAGAAATATTTAAGATAATAAACATAGAGAGATAGCTGAAAATGTGGGACTGGATTACAAAGGAAGAGTGATTTAGTTATGAAGCCCAAGGGCTGACAGGAATGGGTGACTACTCGAGGAGTTCATATGCATCTGTTATTGTATGAATAAAAAAAATTATCTGTTCCTTCCTAAAGATATCTTCAACCTGTTTTTGGATACATATGGGCACTGCTTTTCATTCTCTTAGCCCCATTTCTTATTTTAGCCTCTGCTGTAGCAATCAGTTCTGCACAGGCTTTGACCCAGGCTTTGACTAGTTGGTGCAGGTGTGATATGACACTTACCTGGAATGGCCCACAGTTTGTGGCTGCTCTCACTTAAGCAGGTGGGATGCTCATGTAGGTGTAACCTAGAAGCTTGGTAGAGTTTATGCCCATGGGGCAACCTGTGACCACTAAAAAATAAAGCCCTTTCCTCCTCCCAGATTGAGGAGTCTTGCATTATGTAATAAAACTCCTTAGAAGGCCTATTAGGTTCCAATACAGCATTAGGCAACTTGATAAGGTATCCCATCATCAGCCTTCCTTTCTTCCCTCATTCCTCTGCCTCTCACTCTTTCTTCCTAAGTTAACTTCTTAGATAAAATGCCAACTTTCTATATTTTGTTTCACATCAGGGAAAATAATTGTATATCCCATTTCAAAAGCACATAAAAAGGTTACTGTATAGAAAATTTGTCTTTAATAGATTAAGGTGTAATTTTCCAAATACTTTAAAATTTTATTTCAGATACGTTTTTCATTTTTATAAGCTTCATCTAAAAGCAGAGTTCACCTAAGAATATACCTAAGAGCATATTACATAAAATATATTTTATATTTCAGTAGTTTAGCTAGGATTCTTTCAAAATTGAGAGGATCTACAAATATTTCTAACACATTAGTTTTCAGTCTTAAGGCTGAGTCAAGAACAAAGCTCCTAAACTTTGCATTGGTGATTGAGAACATTTTTAAATTGTTATTTAATTCATTAATTTATTTTTAAAAAATTTTCACATTGTAATCATATAGATTTATAGGATACAATTTGATGTTTCAATGAATATGTATGTTGTCTAATGATCCAATAAGGATAGTTAGTGTATTAATTACCTCATGCATTTATCATTTCTTTTTCATGAGAAATTTCAAAATCCTTTCTTCTAGATACTTTGTAATATACAATACTTGACTTTTAACTATAGTCACCCTGCTTTGCAAAGAACACTTCAACTTATTCTTCCTATATAATTGTGATTTCATAACTGTTAACCAATCTATCTCCATTTTGCCCTCCCCACTTCTTCCTCACTGTTTGGTAACCACTATTCTACTCTACTTCTCTATTAACATTTTTTTTTTAAGATTCCACATATGAGAGAGATCATGCGGTATTTGCTTTCTGTGTCTGGCTTATTTCACCTAACATTGTATCCTACAGGGTCATGCATGTTGTTGCAACTGGCAGAATTTCATTCTTTTTTTATTGCTGAATAGTATTTCATTGTGTATGTGTCCATATATATATATTATATATAATAATATGTATAATTATAATTACACACAAAATTATATATAATTGTAATTAATTGTATGTTTAATTATCATTACACATAAAATTATATATAATTATAATTATAATTATATATAATTATATATATAATAATATATATTATATGTAATATATAATATACATAACGTATATTATATATATTATACATAATGTATATTATATATATTATACATGATATATATTATATATATTATACATGATATATATTATGTATAATATACATGATATATATTATACATAATATACATGATATATATTATGTATAATATACATAATATATATTATGTATAATATACATAATATATATTATATATATATAATTCACTTCTTTGTTTTTAGACACATAGGTTGATTCCATATCTGATTATTAGAAATAGTGCTACAGTAAACATAAGAGTGCAGATATTTTTCAAACACAATGATTTCATTTCCTATGGATATATACCCAGTAGTGGGATTGCTGGGTTATGTGATCGAATAATTGTTTTTTTGTTTTTTTTTTATTTTTTAGCGAACTTCCATAAAGTTTTGCTTAATGGTTGTACTAGTTTACAACTCCATCAACAGTGTGTAAGTGTTCCCTTTTCTCCACTTCCTTGCCAACTCTTGTTATCTTTTACCTTTTTGGTAATAGCCATTCTAATGGGTGAACTGGTATCTCATTGTGGTTTTGATTTGCATTTCCCTGATGGTTAGTGATGTTGAACATGATTTTATTATATATTCGTCTTGACCATTTCTATATTTTCTCTTGTGGCATGTCTTTTAGTTTATTTTGTCCTTTTTTTTTTTTTTTGAGAAGGAGTCTTGCTCTGTTGCCCAAGCTGGAGTACAGTGGTGCAATCGGGGCTCACGGCAACCTCCATCTCCCTCTTTCAAGCAATTCCCCTGCCTCAGCCTGCTGAGTAGCCGGGGTTACAGGCACACGCCATCATGTTTGGCTAAATTTTTGTATTTTTAGTAGAGAAATGATTTCACCATATTGGTCAGGCTGGTCTCAAACTCCTGACCTCAGGCAATCCACCTGCCTCAGCCTCCCAGTTTTGCCCATTTTTAAATAAGTTTTTTATGTTTTTGCTGTTGAGTTGTTTAAGTTTCTTATATAATCTGGGCATTAACTCCTTAGCAGATGTATAGTTTGCAAATATTGTATCCCATTCTGTAAGTTGTTTTTTCACTCTGTTAAGTTTCCTTTGCTGTGCAAAAGCATTTTAGTTTGATGAAACCCCATTTATCTATTTTTGCTTTTGTTGCCTGTGCTTTTGACGTCTCATTTAAAAAATCCTTGTACAGCCCAAAGTTATAGAGAATTTCCCACATGTTATCTTCTAGTAGCTTTTCATAGTTTTCAATCTTACCTTTAGGTCTTTAATCGCATTTGAGTTGATTTTGTATAAGGTAAAAGATAGGGGTCTAATTTCATTATCCCACATATAAATATCCAATCTTCTCAGTACCATTTAATGAAGACACTGTCTTTACCCCTGTGTGTGCTCTTGACTCCTTTTTTGAAAATCAGTTGACTTTAGGTATGAGAATTTATTTCTGAGCTGTATATTCTCTTCCATTGGTCTATGTGTTTGCTTTATGGCAGTGCCATGCTGTTTTGCTTACTATGGCTTTGTAGTATATTTTGAAGTCAGGTAGTGTGGTGCCTCCAGCTTTGTTATTTTTGCACAGGATTGCTTTGGTTATTTGGGGTCTTTTCTGGTTTCATACAAATTTTAGGGTATTTTTGTCTATTTCTGTGAAGAATTTCATTGTTATTTTGATAGGGATTGCATTGAATCTGTAGGACATTTTGTTAGTATGGTCATTTCAATAGTATCAATTCTTCCATTCCATGAGTATATAGTGTCCATTTTTTGTGTATCGTAAATTTTTCCATCAGTGTGTTATAGTTTTCATTGAAGAGATATTTCACGACCTTGATTAAATTTATCTGCAGATTTCTTGGTAGCTATTGTAAATGGAATTCCTTTCTTGATGACTTTTTCAGATAGTTCACTATTAGTGTATAGAAACACCACTGAATTTTCTGTGTTGATTTTGTATACTACAACTTTACTGAATTTATTTATGATTTCTAGTAGTTTTTGGTCAAGTCTTTAGGGTTCTCACTCTATATAAGTATATATAGAAAGAACCCTAAAGAGAGAGAGATCATATATATCTATATGATCATATATATAGATGTATACATATGTATGTGAGATCACATTTTCTACAAACAGAAACAATCTGACTTCCTTCTTTCCAGTTTGGATCCCTCTTATTTATTTCTTTTGTCTAATTGCTCTGGCTCTGACCTCCAGTACTATGCTAAATAGAAGTGGTAGAAGTTGACATCCTTGTCTTCCTCCATATCATAGAGGAAAAGCATTTAACTATTCACCATAAATAAGATGTTAGCTGTGGGTTTGTCACATATGGCCTTTACTGCGTTGAGGTACACTCCTATACCTACTTTCTTGACAGTTTTTATCATAAAGGAATGTTGACTTTTGTCAAGTGTTCTTTTTGCATCTGTTGAAATGATCACATGGTTTTTGTTTTTCTTTCTATTGTGGTGGTGTATCATATTTACTGATTTGTGCATGTTAAGCCATCCTTTCATCCCTGGGATGAATCCCACTTGATTATAGTGAATACTCTTTTTAGTGTGCTGTCGAAGTCAGTTCACTTGTATCTTGTTGAGAATTTTTGTATCTATGTTCTCCAGGAATATTGGCCTGTTATTTTCATTTTGTGCATGTCTTTGTCTGGTTTTAGAATCAGGATATTGCGAGCCTCATAAGATGAGTATGGAAGTATTCCTTCCTCATTACTTTTGTGGAAAAGTTTGTGGAGAATTGGTAGTTATTCTTTAACTGTTTGGTAGAATTCAGCAGTGAAGACATCAGGTCCTGGGTGTTGGTTGTTGTTGTTGTTGTTTTGATGGAAGATGTTTTATTATTGATTCAATTTCCAAACTCATTATTGATGTGTTCAGATGTTATATTTCCTCACAATTTAATCTGGGTAGTTGTATGTGTGCAGAAATTTATTCATTTTATTCTACATTATCAAATTTGTTGGCATATAGTTATGAGTAATGTCTTACAATCCCTTATATTTCTGTGGTGTATCAGTTGTAATGTCTCCTTTTTCATCTTTTATTTATTTGAATTTTCTCTCCTTTTGTCTTAGTTTAGCTAAAGGTTTGTCAGTTTTACCTTTACACTTTGTCTTATTTATCTTTTGAAATATTTTTTAGTGTCTGTTTCCTTTATATCTGCTGTGAGCTTTATTATTTCCTTCCTTCTACCAATTTTGGGTTTAGTTTGTTTTTGATGTTCTAGTTACTTGAAGTGTATAATTTTGCTTTGTGATTTGAAAATCTTTCTTCCTTTTTGGTGTAGGCTTTTATTGCTATAAATTTCCCTCTTAGAACTGCTTTTGCTACGTTCCATAGGTTTGGGTATGTTGGATTTTCATTCTTACTTGTCTCAGTGACTTTTGAAATTTTCCTATTAATGTCTTAATGAGACCTATTGATTTCTTGGGTGCATGCTATTTAATTTCCATGTTTTTATAAAATTTCCAAGGGCTTTCCTGTTGTTGATTTCTGGCTTTATATCACTGTAATCAGAAAAGATACTTCATATGATATCTGTCTTCTTAAGTTTGTTAAGACTTATTATGTGTCATAATGTATGATTGGTCCTAGAGAATGTTTGGTGTACAGTTGAGAATAATTTGTATTCTGCAGCTGCTGGATGATGTTTTAGTCTGTTTTCATACTGCTGATAAAGACATACCCGAGACTGGGTAATTTACAGAGAAAAAGAGGTTTAGTGGACTCATAGTTCCACGTGGCTGGGGAGGTCTCCCAATCATGATGGAAGGCGAAAGGCACATCTTACATGGTAGCAAACAAAATAGAATTGAGAACCAAGTGAAAGGGTTCCCCCTTATAAAACCATCAGATCTTGTTAGACGTATTCAATACCACAAGAACAGTATGGGGGAAACCGCCCCCATGATTCAATTATCTCCCACTGGTTCCCTCCCACAACATGTATGAATTATGGGAGCTATAATCAAGATGAGATTTCGGTGGGGATATACAGCCAAACCATATCAGGTGAGATCTTCTTTACCTGCTAGGTCCATTTGGTCTATGGTATAGTTTGAGTCTGTCATTTTTTGGTTGATTTTCTCTTCATAGAATCTGTCCATTTTTAAAGTGGAGTGTTGAAATTTCCTACTAATATTGTATTGCAGTATATCTCTACCTTTAAATCTAATATTTGCTTTACATATCTGGTTGTTCTGGTGTTGGGTACATATATAGTTACACCTAAGTAACATATATGTTACGTCCTCTAATTGAATTGGACCTTTTATCATTTCATTATACAGTGACATTCTTTTTTTATATAGTTCTTTTATTTAAAGCCTTTTAAAATATGACATGACTGTGGCTACTCCTGCTTGCTTTTCATTTGTTTGCATAAAATATATTTTTCCATCTCTTCACTTTCAGTCTATTTGTCTTTAATAGTGAGGTAAGTATCATATAGGCAGCACATAGGTGGGTTTTGCTATCTGAATCCATTCATCCACTTTATATCTTTTAAGTAGAGTTTAATCCACTTCTATTCAAGTTTATTGTTGATAAATTAGGGCTTCCTTCTACCATTTCATTACTTGTTTTTTAGATTACTTGTTCACTTCTTCCTTTCTTATTGTTCATCTCTCTAGTTTGGTGGTTTTCTGTGGTGCTAAGCTTTGTTTCTTTTCCCTTTTTTGGTGTGTGTGTGTGTATCTGCTGTAATTTATTTCTTTCTGGTAAGTGAAACTAACATACAGAGTCCTATATTTGTAACAGACTATTTTACACTGATAACAACTTAACATCTGTCACATAAAAATACTCTTGACTTCTCCCCCTCACACACACAATTTATACTTTTGTTACCTTACATTGCATCTTTATGAATGGTAGACTCAATGGAACATAGGATCTATGTCACAACTAAATCAATTATTTAATGGTAGCATTAAAGCAGCCCAAAGAATGTGAAAAACTGGTGTGGGTGTATTTAACTTTTTAAAAACTATGTTTCATAATGTTTTCATTAAAAAGTCTTTATCAGTTTGCTAATGCCTAATTTTTACAACCAGCCACCATAGATTTTACAGGATAAATATATTATTTCAGTGGTAATTGAAGCAGAATTTTTGTTGCTCTTCTTACCCTTAGAGATTGTGTATTATCCTCAGACGTAATTCTTTGATTTTTTTTCTTTTCATGTTGTTACACATAGTTACCAACAATCAACGTGAGAATAACCTTTGAATATTTTCAAGCATTAAGATTTGTTTATACAGCTGCACAATTAGACAACCAACAATCTTGGGTCTTTACCTCTCAGCATTCACCTGATTATTAACTTAAAGGTATGATGGGAAAAGTATCAATTTTTCTTGGTCACCTAGATTTAGAAATATGTAATAACTATAAGCTTGGGTCTGCTTCTTCAGAAGCCTAGGAAGTGGAGTGATGGTTCTCTGAAGAGGCTGGAAACAAAGTATGTGTTTCCAGAAGGCTTAATAGAATATGTTGAGACATAGGCCATTAACACAAAAGTGAAAGAAATGCAAAAAATGTATGAAAGTAAGGATTTGAGAAGGGAAATTTTATTTTTCAGTCTAAGATTCCTATGAATTATATGAAAGTAAATGTCCTATCCCTAAAATTAGCCAAAGGAAGCACTTCACTTATCAATGTGATGTGACTTTTCATACTCTTATCTAAAGATATCCTAAACTAAGATCCAGTTTTCTAAGAAAAGACCTTTTACTCATGCTTTAAAGCATGTTAGGTGATTCCTACCACATCACATCATGGTGTTTACATGTATGATTTAAACTGCATTTATTCTTCAACTCACTGGTTCCTTAGGCTTCTTATCTTTCCTTGCACGCTTAGATAATTTTATGTAAAATTGATTTTTAGAAGTTTAGTTGCTGGGCGTAATGGCTGTCACCTGTATACCCAGTACTTTGGGAATTCAAGGCAGGTGGATTTCTTGAGTCTTGGAGTTTGAGGCCTGCCTGGGAAAGATGACAAACCCCATTTGTACAAAAATAAAAATATTAGCTGGATATGGTGGCACATGCCTGTGGTCCCAGCTACCCCAAGTCTGAGGTGGGTGGATGGCTTGAGTCCCAGAGGCAGAGGTGTGAGCCAAGATCATGCCCTGCTCTTCACCCTGGGCAACGAAGCCAGACACTGTTTCAAAAAAGAAAAATCTAGTGATATTAGATTTCTATTCCTATGTGATTAAAAATTAGGAGAACTTCAAGGCTAATGAATATTAAAAAATGGCCATTGCTACTTGCATGTTCTATGAAGCCAGCATACACAGCAACGTGCTACCTAAAAACCAAGCTATTTAATATGTAGCTTAGATTTCAGATTTGATTGTCTTTGAGGTTTCATTATTGCAGAGATCAATTGCCAGACCAAATATAGACTAATTATGTACTTGGTCTTTTTTCATATGAAACTTCCCAGCCTCGGGTATAAATTAAGAGCAAATACGGATGTTTATACAAATAGCGGTGTAGATATTTCAATGTTTATACAGTTAGCGGTGTAGATATTTCCATGTCAATACAGATAGTGGTGTGGACATTTCCATGTTTATACAGATAGCGGTGTAGATATTTCCATGTGTATAGAGATAGCGGTATAGATATTTCCATGTTTATACAGATAGCGGTGCAGATATTTCCATGTATATACAGATAGCGGTGTAGATATTTCCATGTTTATACAGATGGCAGTGTAGATATTTCCATGTTTATAGAGATGGCGGTGTAGATATTGCCATGTTCCTACAGAGGGCGGTGTAGGTATTTCCATGTTCATACAGAAGGCGGTGAAGATATTTGCATGTTCATACAGATGTATGTGTATATATTTCCATGATCATACAGATGGTGGTGTACATATTTCCATGTTCATACAGATTTCGCGGTAGATATTTCCAAGTTCATACAGATGGCGGTGTAGATATTTCCATGTTCATACAGATGGTGGTGTAGATATTTCCATGTTTATAGAGATTGCGGTGAAGATATTTCCATGTTTATACAGATGGACGTGTAGATATTCCCATTTTTATTCAGATGGCGGTGTAAATATTTCCATTTTATACAGATAGCGGTGTAGATATTTCCATGTTCATACAGATTGCGGTGAAGATGTTTCCATCTTTATAGAGATAGCGGTGTAGATATTTCCATGTTCATACAGATAGCGGTTTAGATATTTCCATGTTTATAGAGATGGCGGTGTAGATATTTCCAAGTTCATACAGATGGTGGAGTAGATATTTCCATGTTTATAGAGATGGTGGTGTAGATATTTCCATGTTTATACAGATGGCGCTGCAGATATTTCCATGTTTATAGAGATAATGGAGTAGATATTTCCATGTTTATGAACATAGCGGTGTAAATATTTCCATGTTTATAGAGACAGCGGTGTAGATATTTCCATGTTAATAGAGATAGCATTCTACATATTTCCATGTTTCTACAGATAGCGGTGTAGATATTTCAATGTTCATACAGATAGTAGTGTAGATATCTCCATGTTTATAGTGATAGTGGTGTAGAAACTTCCCTGTTTTACAGATAGCAGTGTTGATATTTCCATGTTTATACAGATAGCGGTGTAGATATTTCCATGTTTATACTGCTAGCGGTGTAGATATTTCCATGTTTATACAGATAGTGGTGTAGATATTTACATGTGTATAGAGATGGCGGTCTATATATTTTCTCGTTTACACAGATAGCGGTGTAGATATTTCCATGTTTATAGAGATAGCAGTGTAGATATTTCCAATTTTATACTGATAGCAATGTAGATATTTCCATGTTCATGCAGATAGCGGTGTAGATATTTCCACGTTTATAGAGATGGCGGTGTAGATATTTCCGTGTTTATACAGAGAGCGGTGCAGATATTTCCATCTTAATACAGATAGCGCTGTAGATATTTCCGTGTTCCTACAGATGGTGGTGTAGATATTTCGAAGTTTATAGAGATAGCGGTGTAGTTATTTCCATGTTTATAGAGAAAGCTGTGTAGATATTTAAATATATATGCAGATTGCTGTGCAGATATTTCCATGTTAATGCAGATAGCGGTGTAGATATTTCCATGTTCATCCAGATGCCGGTGTAGATATATCCATGTTCATACAGATGGCGGTGAAGATATTTCCATGTTCAAACAGATTGCGGTATAGTTACTTCCATGTTCATACAAATCACGGTGTAGATATTTCCATGTTCATAGAGATGGAGGTGTAGACATTTCTATGTTCATACAAGTGGCGGTGTAGTGATTTCCATGTTCATAGAGATGGCAGTGTAGATATTTCCATGTTTATACGGATAGAAGTGTAGTTATTGCCATGTTTATAGAGATAGCAGTATATATATTTCCATTGATATACAGATAGCTGTGTAGATATTTGCATGTTCATACAGATAGCGGTGTAGGTATTTCCATGTTCATACAGATAGTGGTGTAGATATTTCCATGCTGATACAGATGGCGTTGTAGATATTTCCATGTTTATAGAGATGGCAGTCTAGATATTTCCAAGTTTATAGAGATAGTGGTGTAGTTATTTCCAAGTTTATAGAGATAGCAGTGTAGATATTTCCATGTTTATACAGATAGCGGTGTAGATATTTCCATGTTTATACAGATAGCGGTGTAGATATTTCCATGTTTATAGAGATGGCGGTCAAGATATTTCCTTGTTTATACAGATAGAGGTGTAGATATTTCCATGTTTATAGAGATAGCGGTGTAGATATTTCAATTTTTTTACAGACAGCAATGTACATATTTCCATGTTCATACAGATAGCGGTGTAGATATTTCCATGTTCATACAGATAGCGGTGTAGATATTTCCATGCTGATACAGATGGTAGTGTAGATATTTCCATGTTTATAGAGATGGCGGTCTAGATATTTCCACGTTTATAGAGACAGTGGTGTTGTTATTTCCAAGTTTATAGAGATAGCAGTGTAGCTATTTCCATGTTTATACAGATAGCGGTGTAGATATTTCCATGTTTATAGAGATAGCGGTGTAGATATTTTCATATTTATAGAGATAGCGGAGTAGATATTTCCATGTTTATACAGATAGCGGTGTAGATATTTCCATGTTTATACAGATAGCTGTGCCGATATTTCCATGTTTATACAGATAGCAGTGTAGATATTTTATGTTTACGCAGATAGCGGTGTAGATATTTCCATGTTTATACTGATTGTGGTGTAGATATTTCCATGTTTATAGAGATAGGGGTGTAGATATTTCCATGTTAATCCAGATTGCGGTGTACATGCTTCCATGCTCATACAGATGGCGCTGAAGATAATTCCATGTTCATACAGATGGCAGTGTGGATATTTCCATGTTCATACAAATGGCGGTGTAGTTATTTCCATGTTCATAGAGATGGCAGTGTAGATATTTCCATATTTATAGAGATAGCGGTGTAGTTATTTCCATGTTTCTAGCGATAGCAGTGTAGATATTTCCATGTATATACAGATAGCTGTGTAGATATTTCCATGTTCATACAGATAGCGGTGTAGATATTTCCATGTTCATACGGATGGCGGTGTAGTTATTTCCATATTTAAAAAGATAGCGGCGTAGTTATTTCCATGTTCATAGAGATAGCGGTGTAGATATTTCCATGTATATACAGAGAGCGGTGTAGATATTTCCATGTTCATACGGATGGCGGTGTAGATATTTCCATGTTCATACAGATGGCGTTGTAGATATTTCCATGTTTATAGAGATGGCAGTGTAGATATTTCCATGTTTATACAGAGGGCGGTTTAGATATTTCCATGTTTACAGAGGCAGCGGTGTAGATATTTCCATGTTGATACGCATAGCTGTGTAGATATTTCCATGTTTATACAGATAGCGTTGTAGATATTTACATGTTTATAGAAATGGCGGTCTAGATATTTTCTGGTTTATACAGATAGCGGTGTAGATATTTCCATGTTCATAGAGATAGCGGTGTAGATATTCCCAATTTTATACAGATAGCAGTTTAGATATTTCCATGTTCATACAGTTGGCGGTGTAGATATTTCCACGTTGATAGAGATAGCACTGTAGATATTCCCAATTTTATACAGATAGCAGTTTAGATATTTCCATGTTCATACAGATAGCGGTGTCGATATTTCCACGTTTATAGAGATGGTGGTGTAGATATTTCCATGTTCATCCAGATGGCGTTGCAGATATTTCCATCTTTATACGGATGGTGGTGTAGATATTTCCATGTTTACACAGATAGCGGTTTGGATATCTCCATGTTTATACTGATAACGATGTAGATAATTCCATGTTTATACAGATAGAGGTGCAGATATTTAAATCTTAATACAGATGGTGGTGTAGATATTTCCATGTTCCTAAAAATGGTGGTGTAGATATTTCCGTGTTCATACAGATGGCGGTGTAGATATTTCCAAGTTTATAGATAGTGGTGTAGTTATTTCCACGTTTATACAGAAAGCTGTGTAGATATTTCCATGTATATGCAGATAGCTGTGTAGCTATTTCCAAGTTCATACAGATAGCGGTGTAGATATTCCCACGTTCATCCACATGGCGGTGTAGGTATATCCATGTTCATACAGATGGCGGTGAAGATATTTCCATGTTCATACAGATGGCGATGTAGATATTTCCATGTTCATACAAATGGCGGTGTAGATATTTCCATGTTCGTAGAGATGGCGGTGCAGATATTTCCATGTTCATACAGATAGCGGTGTAGTTATTTCCATGTTTATACAGATAGCAGTGTAGATATTTTCACTGATATACAGATAGCTGTGTAGATATTTCCATGTTCATACAGATAGCGGTGTAGATATTTCCATGTTCATACAGATAGCGGTGTAGATATTTGCATGTTCATACAAATAGCGGTGTAGATATTTCCATGTTCATAGATAGCGATGTAGATATTTCCATGTTCATACAAATGGCGGTGTAGAGATTTCCATGTTCATAGAGATGGCGGTGTAGATATTTCCATGTTCATACGGATAGCAGTGTAGTTATTGCCATGTTTATAGAGATAGCAGTATATATATTTCCATTATATACAGATAGCTGTGTAGATATTTGCATATTCATACAGATAGTGGTGTAGATAGTTCCATGTTCATACAGATAGCGGTGTAGATATTTCCATGTTCATACAGATGGCGGTGTAGATATTTCCATGTTTATAGAGATTGCGGTCTAGATATTTCCAAGTTTATAGAGATAGTGGTGTAGTTATTTCCAAGTTTATAGAGATAGCGGTGTAGATATTTCCATGTTTGTACAGATAGCGGTGTAGATATATCCATGTTTATACAGATAGCGGTGTAGATATTTCCATGTTTATACAGATAGCGGTGTAGATATTTCCATGTTTATAGAGATGGCGGTCAAGATATTTCCTTGTTTATACAGATAGCGGTTTAGATATTTCCATGTTTATAGAGATAGCGGTGTAGAAATTTCCATTTTTATACAGATAGCAATGTACATATTTCCATGTTCATACAGATAGGGGTGTAGATATTTCCATGTTTATAGGGATGGCAGTGTAGATATTTCCATGTTCATACAAAACGCGGTGTAGATATTTCCATGTTTAGAGATAGCGGTGTAGTTATTTCCTTGTTTATGAAGAAAGCTGTGTATATATTTCCATGTATATGCAGTTAAGTGCGTAGATATTTCCATGTTCATACAGATAGCGGTGTAGATATTTCCATGTTCATTCAGATAGCGGTGTAGGTATTTCCATGTTCCTACAGATAGCGGTGTAGATATTTCCAAGTTCATACAGGTAGCGGTGTAGATATTTCCATGTTCATACAGATGTCGGTACAGATATTTCCATGTTTATAGTGATGGCGGTGTAGATATTTCCATGTTCGTGCAGATGGTGTAGATATTTCCATGTTTATGCAGATAGCGGTATAGATATTTCCATGTTCAAACAAATGATAGCGGTCTAGATATTCCCTCGTTTATACAGATAGCGGTGTAGATATTACCATGTTCATAGAGATAGCGGTGTAGATAATTCCAATTTTATACAGATTGCAGTGTAGTTATTTCCATGTTCATACAGATAGCGGTGTAGATATTTCCACGTTTATCGAGATTGCGGTGTAGATATTTCCATGTTCCTACAGATGGCTGTGAAGATATTTCCATGTTCATACAGATGGCGGTGTACATATTTTGAAGTTTATAGAGATAGCGGTTTAGTTATTTCCATGTTTATAGAGAAAGCTCTGTAGATATTTCCATGTATATGCAGATGGCTGTGTAGGTATTTCCATGTTCATGCAGATAGCGGAGTAGATATTTCCATGTTCCTCCAGATGCCGGTGTAGGTATATCCCTGTTCATACAGATGGCGGTGAATATATTTCCTTGTTTATACAGATGGCGGTGTAGATATTTCCATGTTCATGCAAATGGCGGTGTAGATATTTCCATGTTCTTAGAGATGGCGGTGTAGATATTTCCATGTTCATACAAATGGCGGTGTAGATATTTCCATGTTCATAGAGATGGCGGTGTAGATATTTCCATGTTTATACAGATAGCAGTGTAGTTATTTCCATGTTTATAGAGATAGCAGTGTAGATATTTCTATTGATATACAGATAGCTGTGTAGATATTTGCATGTTCATAGAGATAGTGGTGTAGATATTTCCATGTTTATATAGATCGCGGTGTAGATATTTCCATGTTTATACACATATCGGTGTAGATATTTCTATGTTTCTACAGATAGCGGTGCGGATATTTGCATCTTAATACAGATGGCGGTGTAGATATTTCCATGTTCATACAGATGGCGGTGCAGCTATTTCCATGTTCATAGAGATGGCGGTGTATATATTTCCAGTTTTATAGGGATAGCAGTGTAGTTATTTGCATGTTTATAGAGATAGCGGTGTAGAGTTTTCCATGTATATACAGATAGCTATGTAGATATTTCCATGTTCATACAGATAGCGATGTAGATATTTCCATATAAATAGAGATGGCGGTGTAGATATTTCCATGTTCATAGAGATGGCGGTGTAGATATTTGCAATTCATATGGATGGCGGTGTAGATATTTCCACGTTCATGCAGATGGTGGTGTAGATATTTCCACGTTTACAGAGATGGCAGTGTAGATATTTCCATGTTTATACAGAGGGCAGCTTGGATATTTCCATGTTTCCACAGATAGCGGTGTAGATATTTCCATGTTGATACATATAGCGATGTAGATATTTCGAAGTTTATAGAGATAGCGGAGTAGATATTTCCATGTTTATAGAGATATCGTTGTAGATATTTCCATGTTTATACAGATAGCATTATAGATATTTCCATGTTTGTGCAGATAGCGGTGTAGATATTTCCATGTTCATAGAGATAGCGGTGTAGATAATTCCAATTTTATACAGATAGCAGTGTGGTTATTTCCATGTTCATACAGATAGCGGTGTAGATATTTCCATGTTTATACAGTTGGCGGTGTAGATATTTCCATATTTATAGAGATGGCGGTGTAGATATCTCCATGTTTAAGCAGATATCGGCGTAGATATTTCCATGTTTACGCAGACAGCACTGTAGACATTTCCATGTTTACACAGATACCGTTGTAGTTATTTACATGTTTGTAGAGATAGCGGTGTAGTTATTTCCATGCTTATACAGAAAGCGGTGTAGATATTTCCATGTTTACACTGATAGCGGTGTAGACCTTTCCATGTTTACACAGATAGCGTTGTAGATATTTACATGTTTGTAGAGATAGTGGTGTAGTTATTTCCAAGTTTATACAGATAGCGGTGAAGATATTTCCATGTTTACACAAATAGCGGTGTGGACATTTCCATGATTATACAGATAGCGGTGTAGATATTTCCATGTTTATACAGATAGCGGTGCAGATATTTCCATGTTTATTCAGATAGCGGTGTGGATATTTCCATGTTCATACAAATGGCGGTGTATTTATTTGCATGTTCATAGAGATGGCGCTGTAGATATTTCCATGTTTATAGAGATAGCGGTGTAGTTATTTCCATGTTTATAGAGATAGTGGTGTAGATATTTCCATGTATATAAAGATAGCAGTGTGAATTTTTCCGTGTTTATACAGATAGCGGAATAGATATTTTCACCTTTATAGAGATGGCAGTGTAGATATTTCCATGTTCATACAGTTGGCGGTGTAGATATTTCCATGTTCATACAGCTAGCATTGTAGATATTTCCATGTTCATACAGCTAGCACTGTAGATATTTCCATGTTCATACAGATGGCGGTGTAGATATTTCCATGCTCATACAGATGGCGGTGTAGATATTTCCATGTTCATTGAGATGGCGGTGACGATATTTCCATGTTCATTCGGATGGCCGGGTAGATATTTCCATGTTCATACAGATGGCGTTGTAGATATTTCCATGTTTACAGAGATGGCGGTGTAGATATTTCCATGTTTATACAGAAAGCGGTGTAGATATTTCCATGTTTGCACAGATAGCGGTGTAGACCTTTCCATGTTTACACAGATAGCGTTGTGGGTATTTACATGTTTATAGAGATAGTGGTGTAGTTATTTCTAAGTTTATACAGATAGCGGTGAAGATATTTCCATGTTTACACATATAGCGGTGTGGACATTTCCATGATTATACAGATAGCGGTGTAGATATTTCCATGTTTATACAGATAGCGGTGGAGATATTTCCATGTTTATTCAGATAGCGGTGTGGATATTTCCATGTTTATACAGATAGCGGTGTAGATATTTCCTTGTTTATACAGATAGCGGTGTAGATATTTCCATGTTTATACAGATAGCGGTGTAGATATTTCCACCTTAATACAGATGGCGTTGTAGATATTTCCATGTTCCTACAGTTGGCAGTGTAGATATTTCCATGTTCCTACAGATGGCATTGTAGATATTTCCATGTTCATACAAATGCCGGTGTAGATATTTCCATGTTCATACAGATAGCGGTGTAGATATTTCCATGTTCATACAGATAGCGGTGTAGAAATTTCCATGTTCATACAGATAGGGGTGTGCATATTTCCATATTCATACAGATAGCGGTGTAGATATTTCCATTTTCATACAGATAGCGGTGTAGATATTTCCATGTTCATCCAGATGGCGCTGAAGATATTTCCATGTTCATACAGATTTTGGTGTAGATATTTCCATGTTTATAGAGGTGGTGGTGTAGATATTTTCATGTTTATACAGAGGGCGGTTTACATATTTCCATGTTTACAGAGATAGCGGTGTAGATGTTTCCTTGTTGATACACATAGCGGTTTATATATTTCCAAGTTTATAGAGATAGCGGTGTAGATATTTCCAAGTTTATAGAGATAGCAGTGTAGATATTTCCAATTTTATACAGATAGCAGTGTAGATATTTCCATGTCCATACAGATAGCGGTGTAGATATTTCCACTTTTATAGAGATGGCAGTGTAGATATTTCCATGTTCATACAGATAGCGTTGTAGACATTTCCATGTTTATATAGATGGCGGTGCAGATATTTCCATGTTTATAGAGATGGCGGTGTAGATATTTCCATGTTTATACAGATAGCGGTGTAGATATTTCCATGTTTACACAGATAGCTGTGTGGATATCTCCATGTTTATACAGATAGCAGTGTAGTTATTTCCATGTTTATGCAGAAAGCGGAATAGATATTTCCATCTTAATTCAGATGGCGGTGTAGATATTTCCATGTTCCTACAGATGGCGGTGTAGATATTTCCATGTTCATTCAGATGGCGGTGTAGATATTTCCAAGTTCATAGAGATAGCGGTGTTGTTATTTCCATGTTTATAGATAAAGCTGTGTAGATATTTCCATGTATATGTAGATACCTGTGTAGGTATTTCCATGTTCATACAGATAGCAGTGTAGATAATTCTACGTTTATAGAGATGGCGGTGTATATATTTCTATGTTCATACAGATATTGGTGTAGATATTAACATTTTTATAGAGATGGCGGTGTGGATATTTCCATGTTTATACAGATGGAGGTGTAGATATTTCTATGTTTATAGAGAAGGCGGTGTAGTTATTTCCATGTATATACAGAAAGCTATGTAGATATTTCCATGTTTTCACAGACAGCGGTGTAGATCTTTCCATGTTTACACAGATATCGTTGTAGATATTTACATGTTTATAGAGATAGCGGTGTAGTTGTTTCCATGTTTACACAGATAGCAGTGTTGATATATCCATGTTCATACAGGTAGCGGTGTAGATATTTCCATGTTTATTCAGATAGCGGTGTAGATATATTCATGTTCATACAGATAGCTTTTTAGATATTTCCATGTTCATTTAGATGTCGGTTTAGATATTTCCATGTTTATAGAGATGGCGGTGTAGATATTTCCATGTTTATACAGAAAGCGGTGTAGATATTTCCATGTTTACACAGATAGTGGTGTAGACTTTTCCATGTTTACACTGATAGCGTTGTAGATATTTACATGTTTATAGAGATAGTAGTGTAGTTATTTCCATGTTTACACAGATAGCGGTGAAGATATTTCCATGTTTACACAGATAGCGGTGTGGACATTTCCATGATTATACAGATAGCGGTGTAGCTATTTCCATGTTTATACTGATGGCAGTGTAGATATTTCCATGTTCATCCAGATGGCGGTGAAGATATTTCCATGTTCATACAGATGGCGGTGACGATATTTCCATGTTCCTTCAGATGGCGGTGTAGATATTTCCATTTTTATAGAGGTGGCGGTGTAGATATTTTCATGTTTATACAGAGGGCGGTTTAAATGTTTCCATGTTTACAGATTTAGCGGTTTAGATATTTTCATGTTGATACACATAGCGGTGTAGAGATTTCCAAGTTTATAGAGATAGCGGAGTAGATATTTCCAAGCTTATAGAGATAGCGGTGTAGATATTTCCATGTTTATAGAGATAGCGGTGTAGATATTTCCATGTTTATACAGATAGCGGTATAGATATTTCCATGTTTATACTGATGGCGGTGTAGATATTTCTATGTTTATAGAGATGGCAGTCAAGATATTTCCATGTTTACAGAGATAGTGTTGTAGTTATTTCCAAGTTTATAGAAACAGCGGTGTAGATATTTCCAAGTTTATACAGATAGCGGTGAAGATATTTCCATGTTTATACAGATAGCGGTGTAGATATTTCCATGTTTACACAGATAGCGGTGTGGATTTCTCCATGTTTATACAGATGGCGGTGTAGATATTTCCATGTTCATACAGATGGCGGTGTAGATATTTCCATGTTCATACAGATGGCACTGTAGATATTTCCAAGTTTATAGAGATAGCGGTGTACTTATTTCCATGTTTATGGATAAAGCTGTGTAGATATTTCCATGTATATGCAGATAGCTGTGTAGATATTTCCAAGTTCATACAGATAGCAGTGTAGATAATTCCACCTTTATAGAGATGGCGGTGTAGATATTTCTACGTTCATTCAGATGGCGGTGTAGATATTAATATGTTTATAGAGATGGCCGTGTGGATATTTCCATGTTTATACAGATGGCGGTGTAGATATTTCTATGTTTATATATTAGGCGGTGTAGATATTTCCATGTTTATACAGAAAGCGGTGTAGATATTTCCATGTTTACACAGACAGCGGTGTAGACCTTTCCATGTTTACACAGATATCGTTGTAGATATTTACATGTTTATAGAGATAGCGGTGTAGTTATTTCCATGTTTATACAGATAGCGCTGAAGGTATTTCCATGTTTACACAGATAGCAGTGTGGATATTTCCATGTTTATACACATAGCGGTGTGGATATTTCCATCTTAATACAGATGGTGGTGTAGATATTTCCATGTTCCTACAGATGGCGGTGTAGATATTTCCATGTTCATTCAGGTGGTGGTGTAAATATTTTGAAGTTTATAGAGATAGCGGTGTAGCTATTTCCATGTTTATAGAGAAACCTGTGTAGATATTTCCGCGTATATGCAGATAGCTGTGTAGATATTTCCATGTCCATCCAGATGCCGTGTAGATATATCCATGTTCATACAGATGGCGGTGAAGATATTTCCATGTTCATACTGACGGCGGTGTAGATATTTCCATGTTCATACACATGGAGGTGTAGATAATTCCATGTTCTTAGAGATGGTGGTGTAGATATTTCCAAGTTCATACAAATGGCGGTGTAGATATTTCCATGTTCATAGAGATGGCGGTGTAGATATTTCCATGTTTATACAGATAGCGGTGTAGAGATTTCCAAGTTTATAGAGATAGCGGTGTACATATTTCCAAGCTTATAGAGATAGCACTGTAGATATTTCCATGTTTATAGAGATAGCGGTGTAGATATTTCCATGTTTATACAGATAGCAGTATAGATATTTCCATGTTGATACAGATGATGGTGTACATATTTCTATGTTTTTAGAGATGGCGGTCTAGATATTTCCATGTTTACAGTGATAGTGTTGTAGTTATTTCCAAGTTTATAGAGATAGCGGTGTAGATATTTCCATGTTTATACGGATAGCGGTGTAGATATTTCCATGTTTATACAGATAGCGGTGTAGAGATTTACATGTTTATAGAGATGGCGGTCTAGATATTTTCTTGTTTATACAGATAGCGTTGCAGATATTTCCATGTTTACAGAGATAGCGGTGTAGATATTTCCAATTTTATAGAGATAGCGGTGTAGATGTTTCCTATTTTATACAGATAGAAGTGTAGATATTTCCATGTCCATACAGATAGCGGTGTAGATATTTCCTCGTTTATAGAGATGGCAGTGTACATATTTCCGTGTTCATACAGAGGGCGTTGTAGACATTTCCATGTTTATAGAGATGGAGGTGTAGACATTTCCATGTTTATACAGATGGTGGTGCAGATATTTCCATGTTTATAGAGATGGCCGTGTAGATATTTCCATGTTTATACAGACAGCGGTGTAGATATTTCCATGTTTACACAGATAGTGGTGTGGATATCTCCATGTTTATACAGATAGCGGTGTAGATATTTCCATGTTTATACAGATTGCGGTGTAGATGTTCCATCTTAATACAGATTTCGGTGTAGATATTTCCATGTTCCTACAGATGGCGGTGTAGATATTTCCATGTTCATACAGATGGCGCTGTAGATATTTCCAAGTTTATAGAGATAGCGGTGTAGTTATTTCCATGTTTATAGATAAAGCTGTGTAGATATTTCCATGTATATGCAGATAGCTATGTAGATATTTCCATGTTCATACAGATAGCAGTGTAGATAATTCCACCTTTATAGAGATGGCGGTGTAGATATTTCTACATTCATTCAGACTGCGGTGTAGATATTAATATGTTTATAGAGATGGCGGTTTGGATATTTCCATGTTTATACAGATGGCGCTGTAGATATTTCTATGTTTATAGAGAAGTCGGTGTAGATATTTCCATGTTTATACAGAAAGCGGAGTAGATATTTCCATGTTTACACAGACAGCAGTGTAGATCTTTCCATGTTTACACAGATATCGTTGTAGATATTTACATGTTTATAGAGATAGTGGTGTAGTTATATCCATGTTTATACAGATAGCGCTGAAGATATTTCCGTGTTTACACAGATAGCAGTGTGGATATTTCCATGTTTATACACATAGCGGTGTAGATATTTCCATCTTAATACAGATGGTGGTGTAGATATTTCCATGTTCCTAGAGATGGCGGTGTAGATATTTCCATGTTCATACAGATGGTGGTGTAGACATTTCCATGTTTAGTCATATAGCATTGTAGATATTTACATGTTTATATAGATAGCGGTGTAGTTATTTCCATGTTTATACAGATAGCGGTGAAAATATTTCCATGTTTACACAGATAGCGGTGTGGATATATCCATCTTTATACAGATGGCAGTGTAGATATTTCCAAGTTTATACTGATAGCGGTGCAGATATTTCCATGTTTATACAGATAGCGGTGTAGATATTTCCATCTTAATACAGATGGCGTTGTAGATATTTCCTTGTTCATACAGATGGCGGTGCAGATATTCCCATGTTCATACAGATGGCAGTGTAGATATTTCCATGTTTATAGCGATGGCGGTGTAGATATTTCCATGTTTATTCAGATAGCGGTGTAGATATTTCCATCTTTATACAGATAGCGGTGTAGATATTTCCACGTTTATACAGATGTCGGTGTAGATATTTCCATGTTTATAGAGATGGCGGTGTAGATATTTCTACGTTTATACAGATGGCGGTGTAGATGCTTCCTTCTTTATATACATAGCGGTGTAGATATCTCCATGTTCATACAGATGGCGGTTTAGATATTTCCATCTTTATAGAGATGGCGGTAGAGGTATTTCCATGTTTATAGAGATGGCGGTGTAGATATTTTCATGTTCCTACAGATGGCGGTGTAGATATTTCCATGTTTATAGATATGGCGGTGTAGATATTTCCACGTTTATAGAGATAGTGGTGTAGTTATTTGCAAGTTTATAGAGATAGCGGTGTAGATATTTCCATGTTTATACAGATAGCGGTGTAGTTATTTCCATGTTTATTCACAGAGCAGTGTAGATAGTTACATGTTTGTAGAAATGGCGGTCTAGATATTTCGTTGTTCATACAGATAGCGGTGTAGATATTTCCATACTTATAGACATAGCAGTGTAGATATTTCCATTTTTATACTAATAGCAGTGTGAATATTTCCAAGTTCATACAGACAGCGGTGTAGATATTTCCACCTTCATAGATATGGCGGTGTAGATATTTCCATATTCATACGGTTGGCAGTGTACATATTTCCATGTTTATACAGATGGCGGTGTAGATATTTCCATGTTTATACAGATGGCGGTGCAAGTATTTCCATGTTTACACAGATAGCTGTGTAGGTATTTCCATGTTTACACAGATAGCGGTGTAGACATTTCCATGTTTACACAGATAGCATTGTAAATATTTACATGTTCATAGAGATAGCGGTGTAGTTATTTCCATGTTTATACAGAGAGCGGTGAAGTTATTTCCATGTTCATAGAGATGGCAGTCTAGATATTTCCATCTCTATAGAGACAGTGGTGTAGTTATTTCCAAGTTTATAGAGACAGCGTTGTAGATATTTCGATGTTTATACAGATAGCGGTGAAGATATTTCCATGTTTATACAGATAGCGGTGTAGATATTTCCATGTTTATACAGATAGCAGTGTAGATATTTCCATGTTTATAGAGATAGTGTTGTAGATAATTTCAATTTCATACAGAGAGCAGTGTAGATATTTCCAAGTTCATACAGATAGCGGTGTAGATATTTCCACGTTTATAGAGATGGCGGTGTAGATATTTCCATGTTCATACAGAGGACGGTGTAGATATTTCCATGTTTATGGGGATGGCGGTGTAGATATTTTCATGTTTACACAGATGGCGGTGTAGATATTTCCATGTTTACACAGATAGCAGTGTAGACATTTCCATGTTTACACAGATAGCGGTGTGGATATTTCCATGTTTATACAGATAGCGGTGCGGATATTTCCATGTTTATTCAGATAGCGGTGCGGATATTTTCATGTTTATACAGATAGTTGGGCAGATATTTCCATGTTTATACAGATAGCGTTGTAGATATTTCCATCTTAATACAGATGGCCGTGTAGATATGTCCATGATCGTACAGATGGCGGTGTAGATATTTCCATGTTCATACAGATGGCGGTGTAGATATTTCGAAGATTATAGAGATAGCGATGTAGTTATTTCAATATTTATAGAGAAATCTGTGTAGATATTTCCATGTATATTCAGATAGCTGTGTAGATATTTCCATCTCCATGCAGATTACGGTGTAGATATTTCCATGTTCATCCAGATGCCGGTGTACATATATCCATGTTCATACAAATTTCGGTGAAGATATTTCCATGTTCATACAGATGGCGGTGTAGGTATTTCCATGTTCATACAAATGGCGGTGTAGATATTTCCATGTTCATAGAGATGGCGGTGTAGATATTTCCAGGTTCATACAAATGGCGGTGTAGATATTTCCATGTTCATAGAGATGGCGGTGTAGATATTTCCATATTTATAGAGATAGCAGTGTAGTTATTTCCATGTTTATAGAGATAGCAGTGTAGATATTTCCATTGATATACAGATAGCTGTGTAGATATTTGCATGTTCATACAGATAGCGGTGTAGATATTTCCATGTTACTACAGATAGCGGTGTAGATATTTCCATGTTCATACAGATAGCGGTGTAGATATTTCCATGTTAATACAGATAGCGGTGTAGATATTTCCATGTTCATACAGATAGCGGTGTAGATATTTAAATGTTCATACAGTTAGCGGTGTAGATATTTCCCTGTTCATACAGATGGCGCTGTAGATATTTACATGTTGATACAGATGGCGGTGTAGTTATTTCCATCTTCATACAGATAGCGGTGTAGATATTTCCATGTTTATGCAGATAGCGGTATAGATATTTCCATGTTTATACAGATGGTGGTGTAGATATTTCCATGTTTATAGGGATGGCGGTGTAGATATTTCCATGTTTACAGAGATAGTGGTGTAGTTATTTCCAAGTTTACAGAGACAGCATTGTAGATATTTCCATGTTTATACAGATAGCGGTGAAGATATTTCCATGTTTATACAGATAGCGGTGTAGATATTTCCATGTTTATACAGATAGCAGTGAAGATATTTCCATGTTTATAGAGATAATGGTGTAGATAATTTCAATTTTATACAGAGAGCAGTGTAGATATTTCCAAGTTCATACAGATAGCGGTGTAGATATTTCCACGTTTATAGAGATGGCGGTGTGGATATTTCCATGTTCATATAGATGGCGGTGTAGATATTTCCATGTTTATAGGGTTGGCGGTGTAGATATTTTCATGTTTACACTGATGGCGGTGTAGATATTTCCCTGTTTACACAGATAGCGGTGTGGATATTTCCATGTTTATGCAGATAGCAGTGTAGATATTTCCATGTTTATAAAGATAGCGGTGCGGATATTTCCATGTTTATACAGATAGTTGGGCAGATATTTCCATGTTTATACAGATAGCGGTGTAGATATTTCCATCTTAATACAGATGGCGGTTTAGATATGTCCAAGTTTATACAGATGGCGGTGTAGATATTTCCATGTTCGTACAGATGGCGGTGTAGATATTTTGAAGTTTATAGAGATAGCGCTGTACTTATTTCCATATTTATAGAGAAATCTGTGAAGATATTTCCATGTATATTCAGAGAGCTGTGTAGATAGATCCATGTTCATGCAGATAGCGGTGTAGATATTTCCATGTTCATCCAGATGCCGGTGTACATATATCCATGTTCATACAGATGGCGGTGAAGATATTTCCATGTTCATACAGATGGCAGTGTAGATATTTCCATGTTCATACAAATGGCGGTGTAGATATTTCCATGTTCATAGAGATGGCGGTGTAGATATTTCCATGTTAATACAAACGGCGGTGTGGATATTTCCATGTTCATAGAGATGGCGGTGTAGATATTTCCATATTTATAGAGATAGCAGTGTAGTTATTTCCATGTTTATAGAGATAGCAGTGTAGATATTTCCAATGATATACAGATAGCTGCGTAGATATTTGCGTGTTCAAAGAGATAGCGGTGTAGATATTTGCATGTTCATAGAGATAGCGGTGTAGATATTTCCATGTTCATACAGATAGCGGTGTAGATATTTCCATGTTCATAAGATAGCAGTGTAGACATTTCCATGTTCATACAGATAGCGGTGTAGATATTTCCATGTTCATACAGTTAGCGGTGTAGATATTCCCATGTTCATACAGATGGCGGTGTGGATATTTACATGTTCATACAGATGGCGGTGTAGATATTTCCATGTTCATACAGATAGCGGTGTAGATATTTCCATGTTCATACAGATAGCGGTGTAGATATTTCCATGTTCATGCAGATAGCGGTGTAGATATTTCCATGTTCATACCAATAGCGGTGTAGACATTTCCATGTTCATACATTTAGCGGTGTAGATATTTCCATGTTCATACAGATGGCGGTGAAGATATTTCTATGTTCATACAGATGGCGGTGTAGACATTTCCATGTTTGTACGGATGGCAGTGTAGATATTTCCATGTTCATACAGGTGGCGGTGTAGATATTTCCATGTTTATACAGATAGCAGTGTAGTTATTTCCATGTTAATGGAGATAGCTGTGTAGATATTTCCACTGATGTATAGATAGCTGTGTAGATATTTGCATGTTCATACAGATAGCGGTGTAGATATTTCCATGTTCGTACAGATAGCGGTGTAGATATTTCCATGTTCATACAGATAGCGGTGTAGATATTTCCTTGTTCATACAGATAACGGTGTAGATATTTCCATGTTCATACAGATAGCGGTGTAGAGATTTCCATGTTCATACAGATAGCGGTGTAGATATTTCCATGTTCATATAGATAGCGGTCTAGGTATTTCCAGTTTCATACCAATAGCGGTTTAGTCATTTCCATGTTCATACAGTTAGCGGTGTAGATATTTCCATGTTCATACAGATGCTGGTGTAGATATTTACATTTTCATACAGATGGTGGTGTAGATATTTCCATGTTCGTACAGTTAGAGGTGTAGATATTTCCATGTTCATACAGATGGCGGTGTAGGTATTTACATGTTCATACAGATGGTGGTATAGATATTTCCATGTTCGTACAGATGGCGGTGTAGATATTTCCATGTTTATACAGATAGCGGTGTAGATATTTCCATGTTTATACAGATAGCAGTGTAGATATTTCAATGTTTATAGAGATAGTGTTGTAGATAATTTCAATTTCATACAGAGAGCAATGTAGATATTTCCAAGTTCATACAGATAGCGTTGTAGATATTTCCACGTTTATAGAGATGGCGGTGTAGATATTTCCATGTTCATACAGAGGACGGTGTAGATATTTCCATGTTTATGGGGATGGCGGTGTAGATATTTTCATTTTTACACAGATGGCGGTGTAGATATTTCCATGTTTACACAGATAGCGGTGTAGACATTTCCATGTTTACAGAGATAGCAGTGTGGATATTTCCATGTTTATACAGATAGCGGTGCAGATATTTCCATGTTTATTCAGATAGCGGTGCGGATATCTTCATGTTTATACAGATAGTTGGGCAGATGTTTCCATGTTTATACAGATAGCGGTGTAGATATTTCCATCTTAATACAGATGGCCGTGTAGATATGTCCATGATCGTACAGATGGCGGTGTAGATATTTCCATGTTCATACAGATGGTGGTGTAGATATTTCGAAGATTATAGAGATAGCGATGTAGTTATTTCCATATTTATAGAGAAATCTGTGTAGATATTTCCATGTATATTCAGATAGCTGTGTAGATATTTCCATGTTCATGCAGATTACGGTGTAGATATTTCCATGTTCATCCAGATGCCGGTGTACATATATCCATGTTCATACAAATTTCGGTGAAGATATTTCCATGTTCATACAGATGGCGGTGTAGTTATTTCCATGTTCATACAAATGGCGGTGTAGATATTTCCATGTTCATAGAGATGGCGGTGTAGATATTTCCAGGTTCATACAAATGGCGGTGTAGATATTTCCATGTTCATAGAGATGGCGGTGTAGATATTTCCATATTTATAGAGATAGCAGTGTAGTTATTTCCATGTTTATAGAGATAGCAGGGTAGATATTTCCATTGATATACAGATAGCTGTGTAGATATTTGCATGTTCATACAGATAGCGGTGTAGATATTTCCATGTTACTACAGATAGCGGTGTAGATATTTCCATGTTCATACAGATAGCGGTGTAGATATTTCCATGTTAATACAGATAGCGGTGTAGATATTTCCATGTTCATACAGATAGCGGTGTAGATATTTAAATGTTCATACAGTTAGCGGTGTAGATATTTCCATGTTCATACAGATGGCGCTGTAGATATTTACATGTTGATACAGATGGCGGTGTAGTTATTTCCATCTTCATACAGATAGCGGTGTAGATATTTCCATGTTTATCCAGATAGCGGTATAGATATTTCCATGTTTATACAGATGGTGGTGTAGATATTTCCATGTTTATAGGGATGGCGGTCTAGATATTTCCATGTTTACAGAGATAGTGGTGTAGTTATTTCCAAGTTTACAGAGACAGCATTGTAGATATTTCCAAGTATACAGAGACAGCATTGTAGATATTTCCAAGTTTATACAGATAGCGGTGAAGATATTTCCATGTTTATACAGATAGCAGTGTAGATATTTCCATGTTTATACAGATAGCAGTGTAGATATTTCCATGTTTATAGAGATAATGGTGTAGATAATTTCAATTTTATACAGAGAGCAGTGTAGATATTTCCAAGTTCATACAGATAGCGGTGTAGATATTTCCACGTTTATAGAGATGGCGGTGTAGATATTTCCATGTTCATACAGATGGCGGTGTAGATATTTCCATGTTTATACGGATGGCGGTGTAGATATTTTCATGTTTACACTGATGGCGGTGTAGATATTTCCCTGTTTACACAGATAGCGGTGTAGACATTTCCATGTTTACACAGATAGCGGTGTGGATATTTCCATGTTTATGCAGATAGCAGTGTAGATATTTCCATGTTTATACAGATAGCGGTGCGGATATTTCCATGTTTATACAGATAGTTGGGCAGATATTTCCATGTTTATACAGATAGCGGTGTAGATATTTCCATCTTAATACAGATGGCGGTGTAGATATGTCCATGTTTGTACAGATGGCGGTGTAGATATTTCCATGTTCATACAGATGGCGGTGTAGATATTTTGAAGTTTATAGAGATTGCGCTGTAGTTATTTCCATATTTATAGAGAAATCTGTGTAGATATTCCCATGTATATTAAGAGAGCTTTGTAGATAGATCCATGTTCATGCAGATAGCGGTGTAGATATTTCCATGTTCATCCAGATGCCGGTGTACATATATCCATGTTCATACAGATGGCGGTGAAGATATTTCCATGTTCATACAGATGGTGGTGTAGATATTTCCATGTTCATACAAATGGCGGTGTAGATATTTCCATGTTCATAGAGATGGCGGTGTAGATATTTCCATGTTAATACAAACGGCGGTGTGGATATTTCCATGTTTATAGAGATGGCAGTGTAGATATTTCCATATTTATAGAGATAGCAGTGTAGTTATTTCCATGTTTATAGAGATAGCAGTGTAGATATTTCCATTGATATACAGATAGCTGTGTAGATATTTGCATGTTCAAAGAGATAGCGGTGTAGATATTTGCATGTTCATAGAGATAGCGGTGTAGATATTTCCATGTTCATACAGATAGCGGTGTAGATATTTCCATGTTCATAAGATAGCGGTGTAGACATTTCCATGTTCATACAGATAGCGGTGTAGATATTTCCATGTTCATACAGTTAGCGGTGTAGATATTCCCATGTTCATACAGATGGCGGTGTGCATATTTACATGTTCATACAGATGGCGGTGTAGATATTTCCATGTTCATACAGATAGCGGTGTAGATATTTCCATGTTCATACAGATAGCGGTGTAGATATTTCCATGTTCATGCAGATAGCGGTGTAGATATTTCCATGTTCATACCAATAGCGGTGTAGACATTTCCATGTTCATGCATTTAGCGGTGTAGATATTTCCATGTTCATACAGATGGCGGTGAAAATATTTCTATGTTCATACAGATGGCGGTGTAGACATTTCCATGTTTGTACGGATGGCAGTGTAGATATTTCCATGTTCATACAGGTGGCGGTGTAGATATTTCCATGTTTATACAGATAGCAGTGTAGGTATTTCCATGTTAATGGAGATAGCTGTGTAGATATTTCCACTGATGTACAGATAGCTGTGTAGATATTTGCATGTTCATACAGATAGCGGTGTAGATATTTCCATGTTCGTACAGATAGCGGTGTAGATATTTCCATGTTCATACAGATAGCGGTGTAGATATTTCCTTGTTCATACAGATAACGGTGTAGATATTTCCATGTTCATACAGATAGCGTTGTAGAGATTTCCATGTTCATACAGATAGCGGTGTAGATATTTCCATGTTCATACAGATAGCGGTCTAGATATTTCCAGTTTCATACCAATAGCGGTTTAGTCATTTCCATGTTCATACAGTTAGCGGTGTAGATATTTCCATGTTCATACAGATGCTGGTGTAGATATTTACATTTTCATACAGATGGTGGTGTAGATATTTCCATGTTCGTACAGTTAGAGGTGTAGATATTTCCATGTTCATACAGATGGCGGTGTAGATATTTACATGTTCATACAGATGGTGGTATAGATATTTCCATGTTCGTACAGATGGCGGTGTAGATATTTCCATGTTCATACAGATGGCGGTGTAGGTATTTACATGTTCATACAGATGGTGGTATAGATATTTCCATGTTCGTACAGATGGCGGTGTAGATATTTCCATGTTTATACAGATAGCGGTGTAGATATTTCCATGTTTATACAGATAGCAGTGTAGATATTTCCATGTTTATAGAGATAGTGTTGTAGATAATTTCAATTTCATACAGAGAGCAGTGTAGATATTTCCAAGTTCATACAGATAGCGTTGTAGATATTTCCACGTTTATAGAGATGGCGGTGTAGATATTTCCATGTTCATACAGAGGACGGTGTAGATATTTCCATGTTTATGGGGATGGCGGTGTAGATATTTTCATGTTTACACAGATGGCGGTGTAGATATTTCCATGTTTACACAGATAGCGGTGTAGACATTTCCATGTTTACACAGATAGCAGTGTGGATATTTCCATGTCTATACAGATAGCGGTGCAGATATTTCCATGTTTATTCAGATAGCGGTGCGGATATCTTCATGTTTATACAGATAGTTGGGCAGATGTTTCCATGTTTATACAGATAGCGGTGTAGATATTTCCATCTTAATAAGGATAGCCGTGTAGATATGTCCATGATCGTACAGATGGCGCTGTAGATATTTCCATGTTCATACAGATGGCGGTGTAGATATTTCGAAGATTATAGAGATAGCGATGTAGTTATTTCCATATTTATAGAGAAATCTGTGTAGATATTTCCATGTATATTCAGATAGCTGTGTAGATATTTCCATGTTCATGCAGATTACGGTGCAGATATTTCCATGTTCATCCAGATGCCGGTGTACATATATCCATGTTCATACAAATTTCGGTGAAGATATTTCCATGTTCATACAGATGGCGGTGTAGGTATTTCCATGTTCATACAAATGGCGGTGTAGATATTTCCATGTTCATAGAGATGGCGGTGTAGATATTTCCAGGTTCATACAAATGGCGGTGTAGATATTTCCATGTTCATAGAGATGGCGGTGTAGATATTTCCATATTTATAGAGATAGCAGTGTAGTTATTTCCATGTTTATAGAGATAGCAGGGTAGATATTTCCATGTTCATACAGATAGCGGTGTAGATATTTCCATGTTACTACAGATAGCGGTGTAGATATTTCCATGTTCATACAGATAGCGGTGTAGATATTTCCATGTTAATACAGATAGCAGTGTAGATATTTCCATGTTCATACAGATAGCGGTGTAGATATTTAAATGTTCATACAGTTAGCGGTGTAGATATTTCCATGTTCATACAGATGGCGCTGTAGATATTTACATGTTGATACAGATGGCGGTGTAGTTATTTCCATCTTCATACAGATAGCGGTGTAGATATTTCCATGTTTATGCAGATAGCGGTATAGATATTTCCATGTTTATACAGATGGTGGTGTAGATATTTCCATGTTTATAGGGATGGCGGTCTAGATATTTCCATGTTTACAGAGATAGTGGTGTAGTTATTTCCAAGTTTACAGAGACAGCATTGTAGATATTTCCAAGTTTACAGAGACAGCTTTGTAGATATTTCCATGTTTATACAGATAGCGGTGAAGATATTTCCATGTTTATACAGATAGCGGTGTAGATATTTCCATGTTTATACAGATAGCAGTGTAGATATTTCCATGTTTATAGAGATAATGGTGTAGATAATTTCAATTTTATACAGAGAGCAGTGTAGATATTTCCAAGTTCATACAGATAGCGGTGTAGATATTTCCACGTTTATAGAGATGGCGGTGTAGATATTTCCATGTTCATACAGATGGCGGTGTAGATATTTCCATGTTTATACGGATGGCGGTGTAGATATTTTCATGTTTACACTGATGGCGGTGTAGATATTTCCCTGTTTACACAGATAGCGGTGTAGACATTTCCATGTTTACACAGATAGCGGTGTGGTTATTTCCATGTTTATGCAGATAGCAGTGTAGATATTTCCATGTTTATACAGATAGCGGTGCAGATATTTCCATGTTTATACAGATAGTTGGGCAGATATTTCCATGTTTATACAGATAGCGGTGTAGATATTTCCATCTTAATACAGATGGCGGTGTAGATATGTCCATGTTTGTACAGATGGCGGTGTAGATATTTCCATGTTCATACAGATGGCGGTGTAGATATTTTGAAGTTTATAGAGATTGCGCTGTAGTTATTTCCATATTTATAGAGAAATCTGTGTAGATATTCCCATGTATATTCAGAGAGCTGTGTAGATAGATCCATGTTCATGCAGATAGCGGTGTAGATATTTCCATGTTCATCCAGATGCCGGTGTACATATATCCATGTTCATACAGATGGCGTTGAAGATATTTCCATGTTCCTACAGGTGGCTGTGTAGATATTTCCATGTTTATACAGATAGCAGTGTAGTTATTTACATGTTTATAGAGACAGCTGTGTAGATATTTCCATTGATATACAGATAGCTGTGTAGATATTTGCATGTTCATACAGATAGCGGTGTAGATATTTCCATGTTCGTACAGATAGCGGTGTATATATTTCCATGTTCTTACAGATAGCGGTGTAGATATTTCCATGTTCATACAGATAACGGTGTAGATATTTCCATGTTCATACAGATAGCAGTGTAGATATTTCCATGTTCATACAGTTAGCGATGTAGATATTTCCATGTTCATACAGATGGTGGTGTAGATATTTACATGTTCATACAGATGGCGGTATAGATATTTCCATGTTCGTACAGATGGCGGTGTAGATATTTCCATGTTCATACAGATAGCAGTGTAGATAATTCCATGTTTATACAGATAGCGGGGCGGATATTTCCATGTTTATTCAGATAGCGGTGCGGATATTTTCATGTTTATACAGATAGTTTGGCAGATATTTCCATGTTTATACAGATAGCTGTGTAGATATTTCCATCTTAATACAGATGGCGGTGTAGATATGTCCATGATCGTACAGATGGTGGTGTAGATATTTCCATGTTCATACAGATGGCGGTGTAGATATTTCGAAGTTTATAGAGATAGCGATGTAGTTATTTCCATATTTATAGAGAAATCTGTGTAGATAATTCCATGTATATTCAGATAGCTGTGTAGTTATTTCCATGTTCATGCAGATTACGGTGTAGATATTTCCATGTTCATCTAGATGCCGGTGTACATATATCCATGTTCATACAAAGGGCGGTGAAGATATTTCCATGTTCAAACAGATGGCGGTGTAGGTATTTCCATGTTCATACAAATGGCGGTGTAGATTTTCCATGTTCATAGAGATGGCGGTGTAGATATTTCCAGGTTCATACAAATGGCGGTGTAGATATTTCCACGTTCATGGAGATGGCGGTGTAGATATTTCCACGTTTATACAGATAGCAGTGTAGTTATTCCCATGTTTATAGAGATACCAGTCTGGATATTTCCATTGATATACAGATAGCTGTGTAGATATTTGCATGTTCATACAGATAGCAGTGTAGATATTTCCATGTTCCTACAGATAGCGGTGTAGATATTTCCATGTTCATACAGATAGCGGTGTAGATATTTCCATGTTAGTACAGATAGCGGTGTAGATATTTCCATGTTCATACAGATAGCTGTGTAGATATTTAAATGTTCATACAGTTAGCGGTGTAGATATTTCCATGTTCATACAGATGGCGGTGTAGATATCTACAAGTTGATACAGATGGCGGTGTAGATATTTCCATGTTCATACAGATAGCGGTGTAGATATTTCCATGTTCATACAGATAGCGGTGTAGATATTTCCATGTTCATACAGATAGCAGTGTAGATATTTTCATGTTCATACCAATAGCGGTGTAGACATTTCCATGTTCATACATTTAGCGGTGTAGATATTTCCATGTTCATACAGATGGCGGTGAAGATATTTACATGTTCATACAGATGGCGGTGTAGATATTTCCATGTTTGTACGGATGGCAGTGTAGATATTTCCATGTTCATACAGGTGGCGGTGTAGATATTTCCATGTTTATACAGATAGCAGTGTAGTTATTTCCAAGTTAATAGAGATAGCGGTGTAGATATTTCCATTGATATACAGATAGCTGTGTAGATATTTGCATGTTCATACAGATAGCGGTGTAGATATTTCCATGTTCGTACAGTTAGCGGTGTAGCTATTTCCATGTTCATACAGATAGCGGTGTAGATATTTCTATGTTCATACAGATAACGGTGTAGATATTTCCATGTTCATACAGACAGCGGTGTAGATATTTCCACGTTCATACAGTTAGCGGTGTAGATATTTCCATGTTCATACAGATGGCGGTGTAGATATTTCGAAGTTTATACAGATAGCGCTGTAGTTATTTCCATATTTATAGAGAAATCTGTGTAGATATTTCCGTGTATATTTAGTTAGCTGTTTAGATATTTCCATCTTCATGCAGATAGCTGTGAAGATATTTCCATATTCATCCAGATGCCGGTGTACATATATCCATGTTCATACAGATGGCGGTGAAGATATTTCCATGTTCATACAGATGGTGGTGTAGATATTTCCATGTTCATACAAATGGCGGTGTAGATATTTCCATGTTCATAGAGATGGCGGTGTAGATATTTCCATGTTCATACAAACGGCGGTGTAGATATTTCCATGTTCATAGAGATGGCGGTGTAGATATTTCCATATTTATACAGCTAGCAGTGTAGTTATTTCCTTGTTTATAGGGATAGCATCGTAGATATTTTCATTGATATAGAGATAGCTGTGTAGATATTTGCATGTTCATACAGATAGCGGTCTAGATGTTTCCATGTTCATACAGATAGCGGTGTAGATATTTCCATGTTCATACAGATAGCGGTGTAGATATTTCCATGTTCATACAGATAGCGGTGTAGATATTTCCATGTTCATACAGATAGCGGTGAAGATACTTCCATGTTGATACACTTAGCGGTGTAGATACTTCCATGTTCATACAGATGGCGGTGTAGATATTTACATGTTCATACAGATGGCGGTGAAGATATTTCCATGTTCATACAGATGGCGGTGTAGATATTTCCATGTTAATACAGATAGCGGTGTAGATATTTCCATGTTCATACAGATAGCGGTGTAGATATTTCCATGTTCATACGAATAGCGGTGTAGATATTTCCATGTTCATACAGTTAGCGGTGTAGATATTTCCATGTTCATACAGATGGCGGTGTAGATATTTACATGTTCATACAGATGGCGGTGTAGATATTTCCATGTTCGTACGGATGGCAGTGTAGATATTTCCATGTTCATACAGGTGGCTGTGTAGATATTTCCAAGTTTATACAGATAGCAGTGTAGTTATTTCCATGTTTATAGAGACAGCTGTGTAGATATTTCCACTGATATACAGATAGCTGTGTAGATATTTGCATGTTCATACAGATAGCGGTGTAGATATTTCCATGGTCGTACAGATAGCGGTGTAGATATTTCCATGTTCTTACAGATGCTGGTGTAGATATTTACATTTTCATACAGATGGTGGTGTAGATATTTCCATGTTCGTACAGTTAGAGGTGTAGATATTTCCATGTTCATACAGATGGCGGTGTAGATATTTACATGTTCATACAGATGGTGGTATAGATATTTCCATGTTCGTACAGATGGCGGTGTAGGTATTTCCATGTTTATACAGATAGCGGTGTAGATATTTCCATGTTTATACAGATAGCAGTGTAGATATTTCCATGTTTATAGAGATAGTGTTGTAGATAATTTCAATTTCATACAGAGAGCAGTGTAGATATTTCCAAGTTCATACAGATAGCGTTGTAGATATTTCCACGTTTATAGAGATGGCGGTGTAGATATTTCCATGTTCATACAGAGGACGGTGTAGATATTTCCATGTTTATGGGGATGGCGGTGTAGATATTTTCATGTTTACACAGATGGCGGTGTAGATATTTCCATGTTTACACAGATAGCGGTGTAGACATTTCCATGTTTACACAGATAGCAGTGTGGATATTTCCATGTCTATACAGATAGCGGTGCAGATATTTCCATGTTTATTCAGATAGCGGTGCGGATATCTTCATGTTTATACAGATAGTTGGGCAGATGTTTCCATGTTTATACAGATAGCGGTGTAGATATTTCCATCTTAATAAGGATAGCCGTGTAGATATGTCCATGATCGTACAGATGGCGCTGTAGATATTTCCATGTTCATACAGATGGCGGTGTAGATATTTCGAAGATTATAGAGATAGCGATGTAGTTATTTCCATATTTATAGAGAAATCTGTGTAGATATTTCCATGTATATTCAGATAGCTGTGTAGATATTTCCATGTTCATGCAGATTACGGTGCAGATATTTCCATGTTCATCCAGATGCCGGTGTACATATATCCATGTTCATACAAATTTCGGTGAAGATATTTCCATGTTCATACAGATGGCGGTGTAGGTATTTCCATGTTCATACAAATGGCGGTGTAGATATTTCCATGTTCATAGAGATGGCGGTGTAGATATTTCCAGGTTCATACAAATGGCGGTGTAGATATTTCCATGTTCATAGAGATGGCGGTGTAGATATTTCCATATTTATAGAGATAGCAGTGTAGTTATTTCCATGTTTATAGAGATAGCAGGGTAGATATTTCCATGTTCATACAGATAGCGGTGTAGATATTTCCATGTTACTACAGATAGCGGTGTAGATATTTCCATGTTCATACAGATAGCGGTGTAGATATTTCCATGTTAATACAGATAGCAGTGTAGATATTTCCATGTTCATACAGATAGCGGTGTAGATATTTAAATGTTCATACAGTTAGCGGTGTAGATATTTCCATGTTCATACAGATGGCGCTGTAGATATTTACATGTTGATACAGATGGCGGTGTAGTTATTTCCATCTTCATACAGATAGCGGTGTAGATATTTCCATGTTTATGCAGATAGCGGTATAGATATTTCCATGTTTATACAGATGGTGGTGTAGATATTTCCATGTTTATAGGGATGGCGGTCTAGATATTTCCATGTTTACAGAGATAGTGGTGTAGTTATTTCCAAGTTTACAGAGACAGCATTGTAGATATTTCCAAGTTTACAGAGACAGCTTTGTAGATATTTCCATGTTTATACAGATAGCGGTGAAGATATTTCCATGTTTATACAGATAGCGGTGTAGATATTTCCATGTTTATACAGATAGCAGTGTAGATATTTCCATGTTTATAGAGATAATGGTGTAGATAATTTCAATTTTATACAGAGAGCAGTGTAGATATTTCCAAGTTCATACAGATAGCGGTGTAGATATTTCCACGTTTATAGAGATGGCGGTGTAGATATTTCCATGTTCATACAGATGGCGGTGTAGATATTTCCATGTTTATACGGATGGCGGTGTAGATATTTTCATGTTTACACTGATGGCGGTGTAGATATTTCCCTGTTTACACAGATAGCGGTGTAGACATTTCCATGTTTACACAGATAGCGGTGTGGTTATTTCCATGTTTATGCAGATAGCAGTGTAGATATTTCCATGTTTATACAGATAGCGGTGCAGATATTTCCATGTTTATACAGATAGTTGGGCAGATATTTCCATGTTTATACAGATAGCGGTGTAGATATTTCCATCTTAATACAGATGGCGGTGTAGATATGTCCATGTTTGTACAGATGGCGGTGTAGATATTTCCATGTTCATACAGATGGCGGTGTAGATATTTTGAAGTTTATAGAGATTGCGCTGTAGTTATTTCCATATTTATAGAGAAATCTGTGTAGATATTCCCATGTATATTCAGAGAGCTGTGTAGATAGATCCATGTTCATGCAGATAGCGGTGTAGATATTTCCATGTTCATCCAGATGCCGGTGTACATATATCCATGTTCATACAGATGGCGTTGAAGATATTTCCATGTTCCTACAGGTGGCTGTGTAGATATTTCCATGTTTATACAGATAGCAGTGTAGTTATTTACATGTTTATAGAGACAGCTGTGTAGATATTTCCATTGATATACAGATAGCTGTGTAGATATTTGCATGTTCATACAGATAGCGGTGTAGATATTTCCATGTTCGTACAGATAGCGGTGTATATATTTCCATGTTCTTACAGATAGCGGTGTAGATATTTCCATGTTCATACAGATAACGGTGTAGATATTTCCATGTTCATACAGATAGCAGTGTAGATATTTCCATGTTCATACAGTTAGCGATGTAGATATTTCCATGTTCATACAGATGGTGGTGTAGATATTTACATGTTCATACAGATGGCGGTATAGATATTTCCATGTTCGTACAGATGGCGGTGTAGATATTTCCATGTTCATACAGATAGCAGTGTAGATAATTCCATGTTTATACAGATAGCGGGGCGGATATTTCCATGTTTATTCAGATAGCGGTGCGGATATTTTCATGTTTATACAGATAGTTTGGCAGATATTTCCATGTTTATACAGATAGCTGTGTAGATATTTCCATCTTAATACAGATGGCGGTGTAGATATGTCCATGATCGTACAGATGGTGGTGTAGATATTTCCATGTTCATACAGATGGCGGTGTAGATATTTCGAAGTTTATAGAGATAGCGATGTAGTTATTTCCATATTTATAGAGAAATCTGTGTAGATAATTCCATGTATATTCAGATAGCTGTGTAGTTATTTCCATGTTCATGCAGATTACGGTGTAGATATTTCCATGTTCATCTAGATGCCGGTGTACATATATCCATGTTCATACAAAGGGCGGTGAAGATATTTCCATGTTCAAACAGATGGCGGTGTAGGTATTTCCATGTTCATACAAATGGCGGTGTAGATTTTCCATGTTCATAGAGATGGCGGTGTAGATATTTCCAGGTTCATACAAATGGCGGTGTAGATATTTCCACGTTCATGGAGATGGCGGTGTAGATATTTCCACGTTTATACAGATAGCAGTGTAGTTATTCCCATGTTTATAGAGATACCAGTCTGGATATTTCCATTGATATACAGATAGCTGTGTAGATATTTGCATGTTCATACAGATAGCAGTGTAGATATTTCCATGTTCCTACAGATAGCGGTGTAGATATTTCCATGTTCATACAGATAGCGGTGTAGATATTTCCATGTTAGTACAGATAGCGGTGTAGATATTTCCATGTTCATACAGATAGCGGTGTAGATATTTAAATGTTCATACAGTTAGCGGTGTAGATATTTCCATGTTCATACAGATGGCGGTGTAGATATCTACAAGTTGATACAGATGGCGGTGTAGATATTTCCATGTTCATACAGATAGCGGTGTAGATATTTCCATGTTCATACAGATAGCGGTGTAGATATTTCCATGTTCATACAGATAGCAGTGTAGATATTTTCATGTTCATACCAATAGCGGTGTAGACATTTCCATGTTCATACATTTAGCGGTGTAGATATTTCCATGTTCATACAGATGGCGGTGAAGATATTTACATGTTCATACAGATGGCGGTGTAGATATTTCCATGTTTGTACGGATGGCAGTGTAGATATTTCCATGTTCATACAGGTGGCGGTGTAGATATTTCCATGTTTATACAGATAGCAGTGTAGTTATTTCCAAGTTAATAGAGATAGCGGTGTAGATATTTCCATTGATATACAGATAGCTGTGTAGATATTTGCATGTTCATACAGATAGCGGTGTAGATATTTCCATGTTCGTACAGTTAGCGGTGTAGCTATTTCCATGTTCATACAGATAGCGGTGTAGATATTTCTATGTTCATACAGATAACGGTGTAGATATTTCCATGTTCATACAGACAGCGGTGTAGATATTTCCACGTTCATACAGTTAGCGGTGTAGATATTTCCATGTTCATACAGATGGCGGTGTAGATATTTCGAAGTTTATACAGATAGCGCTGTAGTTATTTCCATATTTATAGAGAAATCTGTGTAGATATTTCCGTGTATATTTAGTTAGCTGTTTAGATATTTCCATCTTCATGCAGATAGCTGTGAAGATATTTCCATATTCATCCAGATGCCGGTGTACATATATCCATGTTCATACAGATGGCGGTGAAGATATTTCCATGTTCATACAGATGGTGGTGTAGATATTTCCATGTTCATACAAATGGCGGTGTAGATATTTCCATGTTCATAGAGATGGCGGTGTAGATATTTCCATGTTCATACAAACGGCGGTGTAGATATTTCCATGTTCATAGAGATGGCGGTGTAGATATTTCCATATTTATACAGCTAGCAGTGTAGTTATTTCCTTGTTTATAGGGATAGCATCGTAGATATTTTCATTGATATAGAGATAGCTGTGTAGATATTTGCATGTTCATACAGATAGCGGTCTAGATGTTTCCATGTTCATACAGATAGCGGTGTAGATATTTCCATGTTCATACAGATAGCGGTGTAGATATTTCCATGTTCATACAGATAGCGGTGTAGATATTTCCATGTTCATACAGATAGCGGTGAAGATACTTCCATGTTGATACACTTAGCGGTGTAGATACTTCCATGTTCATACAGATGGCGGTGTAGATATTTACATGTTCATACAGATGGCGGTGAAGATATTTCCATGTTCATACAGATGGCGGTGTAGATATTTCCATGTTAATACAGATAGCGGTGTAGATATTTCCATGTTCATACAGATAGCGGTGTAGATATTTCCATGTTCATACGAATAGCGGTGTAGATATTTCCATGTTCATACAGTTAGCGGTGTAGATATTTCCATGTTCATACAGATGGCGGTGTAGATATTTACATGTTCATACAGATGGCGGTGTAGATATTTCCATGTTCGTACGGATGGCAGTGTAGATATTTCCATGTTCATACAGGTGGCTGTGTAGATATTTCCAAGTTTATACAGATAGCAGTGTAGTTATTTCCATGTTTATAGAGACAGCTGTGTAGATATTTCCACTGATATACAGATAGCTGTGTAGATATTTGCATGTTCATACAGATAGCGGTGTAGATATTTCCATGGTCGTACAGATAGCGGTGTAGATATTTCCATGTTCTTACAGATAGCGGTAGAGATATTTCCATGTTCATACAGATAACGGTGTAGATATTTCCATGTTCATACAGATAGCAGTGTAGATATTTCCATGTTCATATAGTTAGCGGTGTAGATATTTCCATGTTCAAACAGATGGCGGTGTAGATATTTACTTGTTCATACAGATGGCGGTATAGATATTTCCATGTTCGTACAGATGGCAGTGTACATATTTGCATGTTCATAGAGACGGCGGTGTAGTTATTTCCATGTTTATGCAGATAGCGGTATAGATATTTCCATGTTTATACAGATGGTGGTGTAGATATTTCCATGTATATAGAGATGGCGGTCTAGATATTTCCATGTTTACAGAGATAGTGGTGTAGTTATTTCCAAGTTTATAGAGACAGCGTTGTAGATATTTCCATGTTTATACAGATAGCGGTGTACATATTTCCATGTTTATACAGATAGCAGTGTAGATATTTCCATGTTTATAGAGATAGTGTTGTAGATAATTTCAATTTCATACAGAGAGCAGTGTAGATATTTCCAAGTTCATACAGATAGCGGTGTAGATATTTCCACGTTTATAGAGATGGCGGTGTAGATATTTCCATGTTCATACAGAGGACAGTGTAGATATTTCCATGTTTATAGGGATGGCGGTGTAGATATTTTCATGTTTGCACAGATGGCGGTGTAGATATTTCCATGTTTACACAGATAGCGGTGTAGACATTTCCATGTTTACACAGATAGCGGTGTGGATAATTCCATGTTTATGCAGATAGCAGTGTAGATATTTCCATGTTTATACAGATAGCGGTGCGGATATTTCCATGTTTATTCAGATAGCGGTGCGGATATTTCCATGTTTATACAGATAGTTGGGCAGATATTTCCATGTTTATACAGATAGCGGTGTAGATATTTCCATCTTAATACAGATGGCGGTGTACATATGTCCATGATCTTACAGATGGAGGTGTAGATATTTCCATGTTCATACAGATGGCGGTTTAGATATTTACATGTTGATACAGAAGGCGGTGTAGATATTTCCATGTTCATACAGATAGCGGTGTAGATATTTCCATGTTCATACAGATAGCGGTGTAGATATTTCCATGTTCATACACATAGCGGTGTAGATATTTCCATGTTCATACCCATAGCGGTGTAGACATTTCCATGTTCATATATTTAGCGGTGTAGATATTTCCATGTTCATACAGATGGCGGTGAAGATATTTACATGTTCATACAGATGGCGGTGTAGATATTTCCATGTTTGTACGGATGGCAGTGTAGATATTTCCATGTTCATTCAGGTGGCGGTGTAGATATTTCCATGTTTATACAGATAGCAGTGTAGTTATTTCCATGTTAATAGAGATAGCGGTGTAGATATTTCCATTGATATACAGATAGCTGTGTAGATATTTGCATGTTCGTACAGTTAGCGGTGTAGATATTTCCACGTTTATAGAGATGGCGGTGTAGATATTTCCATGTTTATAGGGATGGCGGTGTAGATATTTTCATGTTTACACAGATCGCGGTGTAGATATTTCCCTGTTTACACAGATAGCGGTGTAGACATTTCCATGTTTACACAGATAGCGGTGTGGATATTTCCATGTTTATGCAGATAGCAGTGTAGATATTTCCATGTTTATACAGATAGCAGTGCGGATATTTCCATGTTTATACAGATTGTTGGGCAGATATTTCCATGTTTATACAGGTAGCGGTGTAGATATTTCCATCTTAATACAGATGGCGGTGAAGATATTTCCATGTTTGTACAGATGGCGGTGTAGATATTTCCATGTTCATACAGATGGCAGTGTCGATATTTCCATGTTCATAGAGATGGCGGTGTAGATATTTCCATGTTCCTACAAATGGCAGTGTAGATATTTCCATGTTCATAGAGATGGCGGTGTAGATATTTCCATATTTATACAGATAGCAGTGTAGTTATTTCCATGTTTATAGGGATAGCATCGTAGATATTTTCATTGATATACAGATAGCTGTGTAGATATTTGAATGTTCATACAGATAGCGGTCTAGATGTTTCCATGTTCATACAGATAGCGGTGTAGATATTTCCATGTTCATACAGATAGCGGTGTAGGTATTTCCATGTTCATAGAGATGGCAGTGTAGATATTTCCATGTTCATACAGATAGCGGTGTAGATATTTCCATGTTCATACCAATAGCGGTGTAGATATTTCCATGTTCATACAGTTAGCGGTGTAGATGTTTCCATGTTCATACAGATGGCGGCGTAGATATTTACATGTTCATACAGATGGCGGTGTAGATATTTCCATGTTCGTACGGATGGCAGTGTAGATATTTCCATGTTCATACAGGTGGCTGTGTAGATATTTCCATGTTTATACAGATAGCAGTGTAGTTATTTCCATGTTTATAGAGACAGCTGTGTAGATATTTCCATTGATATACAGATAGCTGTGTAGATATTTGCATGTTCATACAGATAGCGGTGTAGATATTTCCATGTTCGTACAGATTGCGGTGTAGATATTTCCATGTTCTTACAGATAGCGGTAGAGATATTTCCATGTTCATACAGATAACGGTGTAGATATTTCCATGTTCATACTGATAGCAGTGTAGATATTTCCATGTTCATACAGTTAGCGGTGTAGATATTTCCATGTTCATACAGATGGCGGTGTAGATATTTACATGTTCATACAGATGGCGGTATAGATATTTCCATGTTCGTACAGATGGCAGTGTACATATTTGCATGTTCATAGAGACGGCAGTGTAGTTATTTCCATGTTTATACAGATAGCGGTATAGATATTTCCATGTTTATACAGATGGTGGTGTAGATATTTCCATGTATACAGAGATTGCGGTCTAGATATTTCCATGTTTACAGAGATAGTGGTGTAGTTATTTCCAAGTTTATAGAGACAGCGTTGTAGATGTTTCCATGTTTATACAGATAGCAGTGAAGATATTTCCATGTTTATACAGATAGCGGTGTAGATATTTCCATGTTTATACAGATAGCAGTGTAGATATTTCCATGTTTATAGAGATAGTGTTGTAGATAATTTCAATTTCATACAGAGAGCAGTGTAGATATTTCCAAGTTCATACCGACAGCGGTGTAGATATTTCCACGTTTATAGAGAGGGCTATGTAGATATTTCCATGTTCATACAGAGGACAGTGTAGATATTTCCATGTTTATAGGGATGGCGGTGTAGATATTTTCATGTTTGCACAGATGGCGGTGTAGATATTTCCATGTTTACACAGATAGCGGTGTAGACATTTCCATGTTTACACAGATAGCGGTGTGGATATTTCCATGTTTATGCAGATAGCAGTGTAGATATTTCCATGTTTATACAGATAGCGGTGCGGATATTTCCATGTTTATTCAGATAGCGGTGCGGATATTTCCATGTTTATACAGATAGTTGGGCAGATATTTCCATGTTTATACAGATAGCGGTGTAGATATTTCCATCTTAATACAGATGGCGGTGTACATATGTCCATGATCGTACAGATGGAGGTGTAGATATTTCCATGTTCATACAGATCTCGGTGTAGATATTTTGAAGTTTTTAGAGATAGCGATATAGTTATTTCCATATTTATAGAGAAATCTGTGTAGATATTTCCATGTATATTCAAATAGCTGTGTAGATATTTCCTTGTTCATGCAGATTACGGTGTAGATATTTCCATGTTCATCCCGATGCCGGTGTACATATATCCATGTTCATACAAATGGCGGTGAAGATATTTCCATGTTCATACAGACGGCGGTGTAGGTATTTCCATGTTCATTCAAATGGCGGTGTAGATATTTCAATGTTCATAGAGATGGCGGTGTAGATATTTCCAGATTCATGCAAATGGCGGTGTAGATATTTCCATGTTCATAGAGATTGCGGTGTACATATTTCCATGTTTGTACAGATAGCAGTGTAGTTATTTCCATGTTAATAGAGATACCAGTCTGGATATTTCCATTGATATACAGATAGCTGTGTAGATATTTGCATGTTCATACAGATAGCGCTGTAGATATTTCCATGTTCATACAGATAGCGGTGTAGATATTTCCATGTTAATACAGATAGCGGTGTAGATATTTCCATGTTCATACAGATAGCGGTGTAGATATTTAAATGTTCATTCTGTTAGCGGTGTAGATATTTCCATGTTCATACAGATGGCGGTTTAGATATTTACATGTTGATACAGATGGCGGTGTAGATATTTCCATGTTCATACAGATAGCGGTGTAGATATTTCCATGTTCATACAGATAGCGGTGTAGATATTTCCATGTTCATACAGATAGCGGTGTAGATATTTCCATTGATATACAGATAGCTGTGTAGATATTTGCATGTTCGTACACTTAGCGGTGTAGATATTTAAACGTTTATAGAGATGGCGGTGTAGATATTTCCATGTTCATACAGATGGCGGTGTAGATATTTCCATGTTTATAGGGATGGCGGTGTAGATATTTTCATGTTTACACAGATGGCGGTGTAGATATTTCCCTGTTTACACAGATAGCGGTGTAGACATTTCCATGTTTACACAGATAGCGGTGTGGATATTTCCATGTTTATGCAGATAGCAGTGTAGATATTTCCATGTTTATACAGATAGCAGTGCGGATATTTCCATGTTTATACAGATTGTTGGGCAGATATTTCCATGTTTATACAGATAGCGGTGTAGATATTTCCATCTTAATACAGATGGCGGTGAAGATATTTCCATGTTTGTACAGATGGCGGTGTAGATATTTCCATGTTCATACACATGGCGGTGTCGATATTTCCATGTTCATAGAGATGGCGTTGTAGATATTTCCATGTTCATACAAATGGCAGTGTAGATATTTCCATGTTCATAGAGATGGCGGTGTAGATATTTCCATATTTATATAGATAGCAGTGTAGTTATTTCCATGTTTATAGAGATAGCAGTGTAGATATTTCCATTGATAAACAGATAGCTGTGTAGATATTTGCATGTTCATACAGATAGCGGTGTAGATATTTCCATGTTCATTCAGATAGCGGTGTAGATATTTCCATGTTCATACAGATAGCGGTGTAGATATTTCCATGTTCATACAGATAGCGGTGTAGATATTTCCATGTTCATACAGAGAGCGGTGTAGATATTTCCATGTTAATACAGATAGCGATGTAGATATTTCCCTGTTCTTACCGATAGCGGTGTAGATATTTCCATGTTCATACAGTTAGCGGTGTAGATATTTCCATGTTCATACAGATGGCGGTGTAGATATTTACATGTTCATACAGTTAGCGGTGTAGATATTTCCATGTTCATACAGATGGTGGTGTAGATATTTCCATGTTTATAGAGATGGCGGTCTAGATATTTCCATGTTTACAGAGATAGTGGTTTAGTTATTTCCAAGTTTATAGAGAGAGCGTTGTATATATTTCCATGTTTATACAGATAGCGGTGAAGATATTTCCCTGTTTATACAGATAGCGGTGTAGATATTTCCATGTTAAAGCAGATAGCAGTGTAGATATTTCCATGTTTATAGAGATAGTGGTGTAGATAACTTCAATTTTATACAGAGAGCAGTGTAGATATTTCCAAGTTCATACAGATAGCGGTGTAGATATTTCCACGTTTATAGAGATGGCGGTGTAGATATTTCCATGTTCATACAGATGGCGGTATAGATATTTCCATGTTCATACAGAGAGCGGTGTAGATATTTCCATGTTAATACAGATAGCGAAGTAGATATTTCCATGTTCTTACCAATAGCGGTGTAGATATTTCCATGTTCATACAGATGGCGGTGTAGATATTTCCATGTTCATACAGATGGCGGTGTAGATATTTCCATGTTTATAGGGATGGCAGTGTAGATACTTTCATGTTTACACAGATGGCGGTGTAGACATTTCCATTTTTACACAGATAGCGGTGTAGACATTTCCGTGTTTACACAGATAGCGGTGTGGATATTTCCATGTTTATACAGATATTTGGGCAGATATTTCCATGTTTATACAGATAGCGGTGTAGATATTTCCATCTTAATACAGATGGCGGTGTAGATATGTCCATGTTCGTACAGAGGGCGGTGTAGATATTTCCATGTTCATACAGATGGCGGTGTAGATATTTCGAAGTTTATAGAGATAGCGCTGCAGTTATTTCCATATTTATAGAGAAATCTGTGTAGATATTTCCATGTATATTCAGATAGCTGTGTAGATATTTCCATGTTCATGCAGATAGCGGTGTAGATACTTCCATGTTCATCCAGATGCCGGTGTACATATATCCATGTTCATACAGATGGCGGTGAAGATATTTCCATGTTCATACAGATGGTGGTGTAGATATTTCCATGTTCATACAAATGGCGGTGTAGATATTTCCATGTTCATAGAGATGGCGGTGTAGATATTTCCATGTTAATACAAATGGCGGTGTAGATATTTCCATGTCCATAGAGATGGCGGTGTAGATATTTCCATATTTATAGAGATAGCAGTGTAGTTATTTCCATGTTTATAGAGATAGCAGTGTAGATATTTCCATTGATATACAGATAGCTGTGTAGATATTTGCATATTCATAGAGATAGCGGTGTAGATATTTGCATGTTCATAGAGATAGCGGTGTGGATATTTCCATGTTCATACAAATAGCGGTGTAGATATTTCCATGTTAATACAGATAGCGGTGTAGATATTTCCATGTTCATACAGATAGCGGTGTGGATATTTCCATGTTCATACAGTTAGCGGTGTAGATATTCCCATGTTCATACAGATGGCGGTGTAGATATTTACATGTTCATACAGATGGTGGTGTAGATATTTCCATGTTCATACAGACGGCGGTGTAGATATTTCCATGTTCGTACAGATGACGGTGTAGATATTTCCATGTTCATAGAGATGGCGGTGTAGATATTTCCATGTTTATGCAGATAGCGGTATAGATATTTCCATGTTTATACAGATGGTGGTGTAGATATTTCCATGTTTATACAGATGGCAGTCTGGATATTTCCATGTTTATAGAGATAGTGGTGTAGTTATTTCAAAGCTTATAGAGACAGCATTGTAGATTTTTCCATGTTTATACAGATAGCGGTGAAGTTATTTCCATGATTATACAGATAGCGGGGTAGATATTTCCATGTTTATACAGATAGCGGGGTAGATATTTCCATGTTTATAGACATAGTGGGGTCGATAATTCCAATTTTATACAAATAGCAGTGTAGATATTTCCAAGTTCATTCGGATAGCAGTGTAGATATTTCCACGTTTATAGAGATGTCGGTGTAGATATTACCATGTTCGTACAGATGGCGGCGTGGATATTTCCATGTTTATAGAGATGGCGGTGTAGATATTTTCATGCTTACACAGATGGCAGTGTAGATATTTCCATGTTGATACAGATAGCTGTGTAGATATTTGCAAGTTCATACAGATTGCGGTCTAGATATTTCCATGTTCATACAGATAGCGGTGTAGATATTTCCATGTTCATACAGTTAGCGGTGTAGATATTTCCATGTTCATACAGATGGCGGTGTAGATATTTTCATGTTCATACAGATGGCGGTGTAGATATTTCCATGTTCATACAGATGGCGGTGTAGATATTTCCATGTTCATACAGATAGCGGTGTAGATATTCCCATGATCATACAGATAGCGGTCTAGATATTTCCAGGTTCATACCAATAGCGGTGTAGACATTTCCATGTTCATACAGTTAGCGGTGTAGATATTTCCATGTTCACACAGATGGCGGTGTAGATATTTACATGTTCATACAGATGGTGGTGTAGATATTTCCATGTTCGTACGGACGGCAGTGTAGATATTTCCATGTTCATACAGGTGGCGGTGTAGATATTTCCATGTTTATACTGATAGCAGTGTAGATATTTCCATGTTTATAGAGATAGCAATGTAGATATTTCCATTGATATACAGATAGCTCTGTAGATATTTGCATGGTCATACAGATAGCGGTGTAGATATTTCCATGTTCATACAGTTAGCGGTGTAGATATTTCCATGTTCATACAGATGGCGGTGTAGATATTTACATGTTCATACAGATGGCGGAATAGATATTTCCATGTTCGTACAGATGGCGGTGTAGATAATTCCATGTTCATAGAGATGGCGGTGCAGGTATTTCCATGTTTATGCAGATAGCGGTATAGATATTTCCATGTTTATACAGATGGTGGTGTAGATATTTCCATGTTTATAGAGATGGCGGTCTAGATATTTCCATGTTTACAGAGATAGTGGTGTAGTTATTTCCAAGTTTATAGAGACAGCGTTGTAGATATTTCCATGTTTGTACAGATAGCGGTGAAGATACTTCCATGTTTATACAGATAGCGGTGTAGATATTTCCATGTTTATACAGATAGCAGTGTAGATATTTCCATGTTTATAGAGATAGTGTTGTAGATAATTTCAATTTTATACCGAGAGCAGTGAAGATATTTCCAAGTTCATACAGATAGTGGTGTAGATATTTCCACGTTTATGGAGACGGCGGTGCAGATATTTCCATGTTCATACAGAGGACGGTGTAGATATTTCCATGTTTATAGGGATGGCGTTGTAGATATTTTCATGTTTACACAGATGGCCGTGTAGATAATTCCAAGTTTACACAGATAGCGGTGTAGACATTTCCATGTTTACACAGATAGCGGTGTGGATATTTCCATGTTTATGCAGATAGCAGTGAAGATATTTCCATGTTTATACAGATAGCGGTGCGGATATTTCCATGTTTATTCAGATAGCGGTGTGGATATTTCCATGTTTATACAAATAGTTGGGCAGATATTTCCATGTTTATACAGATAGCGTTGTAGATATTTCCATCTTAATACAGATGACGGTGTAGATATGTCCATGTTTGTACAGATGGCGGTGTAGATATTTCCATGTTCATACAGATGGCGGTGTAGATATTTCGAAGTTTATAGAGATAGCGATGTAGTTATTTCCATATTTATAGAGAAATCTGTGTAGATATTTCCATGTATATTCAGATAGCTGTGTAGATAGATCCAAGTTCATGCAGATTACGGTGTAGATATTTCCATGTTCATCAAGATGCCGGTGTACATATATCCATGTTCATATAGATGGCGGTGAAGATATTTCCATGTTCATACAGATGGTGGTGTAGATATTTCCATGTTCATACAAATGGCGGTGTAGATATTTCCATGTTCATAGAGATGGCGGTGTAGATATTTCCATGTTCATACAAACGGCGGTGTAGATATTTCCATGTTCATAGAGATGGCGGTGTTGATATTTCCATATTTATAGTGATAGCAGTGTAGTTATTTCCATGTTTATAGAGATAGCAGTGTAGATATTTCCATTGATATACAGATAGCTGTGTAGATATTTGCATGTTCATAGAGATAGCGGTGTAGATATATCCATGTTCAAACAGATAGTGGTGTAGATATTTCCAAGTTCATACAGATAGCGGTGCAGATATTTCCATGTTCATACAGATAGCGGTGTAGATATTTCCATGTTCATACAGATAGCGGTGTAGATATTTCCATGTTCATACCGATAGCGGTGTAGACATTTCCATGTTCATATATTTAGCAGTGTAGATATTTCCATGTTCATATAGATGGCGAAGATATTTCCATTTTCATACAGATAGCGGTGTAGATATTTCCATGTTCATACACATAGCAGTGTAGTTATTTCCATGTTTATAGAGATACCAGTCTGGATATTTCCATTGATATACAGATAGCTGTGTAGATATTTGCATGTTCATACAGATAGCGGTGTAGACATTTAAATGTTCATACAGTTAGCGGTGTAGATATTTCCATGTTCATACAGATGGCGGTGTAGATATTTCCATGTTCATACAGATGGCGTTGTAGACATTTCCATGTTCATATATTTAGCAGTGTAGATATTTCCATGTTCATACAGATGGCGGTGAAGATATTTATATGTTCATACAGATGGCGGTGTAGACATTTCCATGTTTGTACGGACGGCAGTGTAGATATTTCCATGTTCATACAGGTGGCGGTGTAGATATTTCCATGTTTATACAGATAGCAGTGTAGTTATTTCCATGTTAATGGAGATAGCTGTGTAGATATTTCCATTGATATACAGATAGCTGTGTAGATATTTGCATGTTCATACAGATAGCGGTTTAGATATTTCCATGTTCATACAGATAGCGGTGTAGATATTTCCACGTTTATAGAGATGGCGGTGTAGATATTTCCATGTTCATACAGATGGTGATGTAGATATTTCCATGTTTATAGGGAGGGCGGTGTAGATATTTTCATGTTTACACAGATGGCGGTGTAGATATTTCCATTTTTACACAGATAGCGGTGTAGAGATTTCCATGTTTACACAGATAGCGGTGTGGATATTTCCAGGTTTATGCAGAAAGCAGTGTAGATATTTCCATGTTTATACAGATAGCGGTTCGGATATTTCCATGTTTATACAGATAGTTGGGCAGATATTTCCATGTTTATACAGATAGCAGTGTAGATATTTCCATCTTAATACAGATGGCGGTGTAGATATGTCCATGTTTGTACAGATGGCGGTGTAGATATTTCCATGTTCATACAGATGGCGGTGTAGGTATTTCGAAGTTTATAGAGATAGCGCTGTAGTTATTTCCATATTTATAGAGAAATCTCTGAAGATATTTCCATGTATATTCAGATAGCTGTGTAGATATTTCCTTGTTCATGCAGATAGCGGTGTAGATATTTCCATGTTCATCCAGATGCCGGTGTACATATATCCATGTTCATACAGATGGCGGTGAAGATATTTCCTTGTTCATACTGATGGCGGTGTAGATATTTCCGTGTTCATACAAATGGCGGTGTAGATATTTCCATGTTCATAGAGATGGCGGTGTAGATATTTCCATGTTCAAACAAATGGCGGTGTAGATATTTCCATGTTCATAGAGATGGCGGTGTAGATATCTCCGTATTTATACAGATAGCAGTGTAGTTATTTCCATGTTTATAGAGATAGTAGTGTAGATATTTCCATTGATATACAGATAGCTGTGTAGATATTTGCATGTTCATAGAGATAGCGGTGTAGATATTTCCATGTTCATTCAGAAAGCGGTGTAGATATTTCCATATTCATTCAGATAGCGGTGTAGATATTTCCATGTTCATACAGATAGCGGTGTAGATATTTCCATGTTCATACAGATAGCGGTGTAGATATTTCCATGTTCATACAGATAGCGGTGTAGATATTTCCATGTTCATACAGTTAGCGGTGTAGATATTTCCATGTTCATACAGATGGCGGTGTAGATATTTCCATGTTCATACAGATGGCGGTGTAGATATTTCCATGTTCATACAGATAGCGGTGTAGATATTTCGATGTTCATACAGATAGCGGTGTAGATATTTCCATGTTAATACAGATAGAGATGTAGATATTTCCATGTTCTTTCTGATAGCGGTGTAGATATTTCCATGTTCATACAGTTAGCGGTGTAGATATTTCCATGTTCATACAGATGGTGGTGTAGATATTTACATGTTCATACAGATGGCGGTGTAGATATTTCCATGTTCGTACGGATGGCAGTGTAGATAATTCCAAGTTCATACAGGTGGCGGTGTAGATATTTCCATGTTTATACAGATAGCAGTGTAGTTATTTCCATGTTTCTATAGAGGGCTGTGTAGATATTTTCATTGATATACAGATAGCTGTGTAGATATTTGAATGTTCATACAGATAGCGGTGTAGATATTTCCATGTTCATACAGATAGCGGTGTAGATATTTCCGTGTACATACAGATAGCGGTGTAGATATTTCCATGTCCATACAGATAGCGGTGTAGATATTTCCATGTCCATACAGATAGTGGTGTAGATATTTCCATGTTCATACAGTTAGCGGTGTAGATGTTTCCATGTTCATACAGAAGGCGGTGTAGATATTTACATGTTCATACAGATGGCGGTGTAGATATTTCCATGTTCATACAGATAGCGGTGTAGATATTTCCATGTTCATACAGATGGCGGTGTAGATATTTCCATGTTCATACAGATAGCGGTGTAGATATTTCCATGTTCATACAGGTGGCGGTGTAGATATTTCCCTGTTTATACAGATAGCAGTGTAGTTATTTCCATGTTTATAGAGATAGCAGTGTAGGTATTTCCATTGATATACAGATAGCTGTGTAGATATTTGCATGTTCATACAGATAGCGGTGTAGATATTTCCATGTTCGTACAGATAGCGGTTTAGATATTTTCATGTTCGTACAGATAACGGTGTAGATATTTGCATGTTCATACAGATAGCGGTGTAGTTATTTCCATGTTCATACAGTTAGCGGTGTAGATATTTCCATGCTCATACAGAGGGCGGTGTAGATATTTACATGTTCATACAGATGGCAGTGTAGATATTTCCATGTTCGTACAGATGGCGGTGTAGATATTTCCATGTTCATTGAGACGGTGGTGTACCTATTTCCATGTTTATGCAGATAGCGGTATAGATACTTCCATGTTTATACAGACGGTGGCGTAGATATTTCCATGTTTATAGAGATGGCGGTCTAGATATTTCCATGTTTATAGAGATAGAGGTGTGGTTATTTCCAAGGTTATAGAGACAGCATTGTAGATATTTCCATGTTTATACAGATGACCGTGTAGATATTGCCATGTTTATAGAGATATTGGTGTAATTTCAATTTTATACAGATAGCAGTGTAGATATTTCCAAGTTCATATAGATAGTGGTGTAGATATTTCCACGTTTATAGAGATGGCGGTGAAGATATTTCCATGTTCATCCAGATGGCGGTGTAGATATTTCCATGTTCATACAGATGGCGGTGAAGATATTTCCATGTTCATACAGATGGCAGTGTAGATATTTCCATGTTCATACAAATGGCGGTGTAGATATTTCCATGTTCATAGAGATGGCGGTGTAGATATTTCCATGTTCATACCAATGGCGGTGTAGATATTTCCATGTTCATATAGATGGCAGTGTTGATATTTCCATGTTTATGCAGATAGCAGTGTAGTTATTTCCATGTTTATAGAGATAGCAGTGTAGATATTTCCATTGATATACAGATAGCTGTGTAGATATTTGCATGTTCATAGAGATAGCGGTGTAGATATTTCCATGTTCATTCAGAAAGCGGTGTAGATATTTCCATATTCATTCAGATAGCGGTGTAGATATTTCCATGTTCATACAGATAGCGGTGTAGATATTTCCATGTTCATACAGATAGCGGTGTAGATATTTCCATGTTCATACAGATAGCGGTGTAGATATTTCCATGTTCATACAGTTAGCGGTGTAGATATTTCCATGTTCATACAGATGGCGGTGTAGATATTTCCATGTTCATACAGATGGCGGTGTAGATATTTCCATGTTCATACAGATAGCGGTGTAGATATTTCGATGTTCATACAGATAGCGGTGTAGATATTTCCATGTTAATACAGATAGAGATGTAGATATTTCCATGTTCTTTCTGATAGCGGTGTAGATATTTCCATGTTCATACAGTTAGCGGTGTAGATATTTCCATGTTCATACAGATGGTGGTGTAGATATTTACATGTTCATACAGATGGCGGTGTAGATATTTCCATGTTCGTACGGATGGCAGTGTAGATAATTCCAAGTTCATACAGGTGGCGGTGTAGATATTTCCATGTTTATACAGATAGCAGTGTAGTTATTTCCATGTTTCTATAGAGGGCTGTGTAGATATTTTCATTGATATACAGATAGCTGTGTAGATATTTGAATGTTCATACAGATAGCGGTGTAGATATTTCCATGTTCATACAGATAGCGGTGTAGATATTTCCGTGTACATACAGATAGCGGTGTAGATATTTCCATGTCCATACAGATAGCGGTGTAGATATTTCCATGTCCATACAGATAGTGGTGTAGATATTTCCATGTTCATACAGTTAGCGGTGTAGATGTTTCCATGTTCATACAGAAGGCGGTGTAGATATTTACATGTTCATACAGATGGCGGTGTAGATATTTCCATGTTCATACAGATAGCGGTGTAGATATTTCCATGTTCATACAGATGGCGGTGTAGATATTTCCATGTTCATACAGATAGCGGTGTAGATATTTCCATGTTCATACAGGTGGCGGTGTAGATATTTCCCTGTTTATACAGATAGCAGTGTAGTTATTTCCATGTTTATAGAGATAGCAGTGTAGGTATTTCCATTGATATACAGATAGCTGTGTAGATATTTGCATGTTCATACAGATAGCGGTGTAGATATTTCCATGTTCGTACAGATAGCGGTTTAGATATTTTCATGTTCGTACAGATAACGGTGTAGATATTTGCATGTTCATACAGATAGCGGTGTAGTTATTTCCATGTTCATACAGTTAGCGGTGTAGATATTTCCATGCTCATACAGAGGGCGGTGTAGATATTTACATGTTCATACAGATGGCAGTGTAGATATTTCCATGTTCGTACAGATGGCGGTGTAGATATTTCCATGTTCATTGAGACGGTGGTGTACCTATTTCCATGTTTATGCAGATAGCGGTATAGATACTTCCATGTTTATACAGACGGTGGCGTAGATATTTCCATGTTTATAGAGATGGCGGTCTAGATATTTCCATGTTTATAGAGATAGAGGTGTGGTTATTTCCAAGGTTATAGAGACAGCATTGTAGATATTTCCATGTTTATACAGATGACCGTGTAGATATTGCCATGTTTATAGAGATATTGGTGTAATTTCAATTTTATACAGATAGCAGTGTAGATATTTCCAAGTTCATATAGATAGTGGTGTAGATATTTCCACGTTTATAGAGATGGCGGTGAAGATATTTCCATGTTCATCCAGATGGCGGTGTAGATATTTCCATGTTCATACAGATGGCGGTGAAGATATTTCCATGTTCATACAGATGGCAGTGTAGATATTTCCATGTTCATACAAATGGCGGTGTAGATATTTCCATGTTCATAGAGATGGCGGTGTAGATATTTCCATGTTCATACCAATGGCGGTGTAGATATTTCCATGTTCATATAGATGGCAGTGTTGATATTTCCATGTTTATGCAGATAGCAGTGTAGTTATTTCCATGTTTATAGAGATAGCAGTGTAGATATTTCCATTGATATACAGATAGCTGTGTAGATATATGCATGTTCATACAGATGGCGGTGTAGATATTTGCATGTTCATACAGATTGCGGTGTAGCTATTTCCATGTTCATACTGGTGGCGGCGTAGATATTTCCATGTTTATACAGATAGCAGTGTAGTTATTTCCATGTTTATCGAGATAGCAGTGTAGATATTTCCATTGATATACAGATAGCTGTGTAGATATTTGCATGTTCATACAGATAGCGGTGTAGATATTTCCATGTTTGTACAGATAGCGGTGTGGATATTTCCATGTTCATACAGATAGCGGTGTATATATTTCCATGTTCCTACAGATAACGGTGTAGATATTTCCATGTTCATACAGATAGTGGTTGTTGATATTTCCATGTTCATACAGTTATCGGAGTAGATATTTCCATGTTTATACAGATGGCAGTGTAGATATTTACATGTTCATACAGATGTTAGTGTAGATATTTCCATGTTCATACAGATGGCGGTGTAGATATTTCCATGTTCATAGAGATGGCGGTGTAGATATTTCCATGTTTATGCTGATAGCGGTATAGATATTTCCATGTTTATACAGATGGTGGTGTAAATATTTCCATGTTTATAGAGATGGCGGTCTAGATATTTCCTTGTTTATACAGATAGCGGTGAAGATATTTCCATGTTTATACAGATAGCGGTGTATATATTTCCATGTTTATACAGATAGCTGTGTAGATATTTCCATGTTTATAGAGATAGTGGTGTAGATAATTACAATTTTATACCGAGAGCAGTGTGGATATTTCCAAGTTCATACAGATAGCAATCTAGATATTTCCACGTTTATATAGATGGCGGTGTAGATATTTCCATGTTCATACTGAATGCGGTGTAGATATTTCCATGTTCATACAAATGGCGGTGTGGATATTTCCATGTTCATAGAGATGGCGGTGTAGATATTTCCATGTTCACAGAGATGGCAGTGTAGATATTTCCATATTTATAGAGATAGCAGTGTAGTTATTTCCATGTTTATAGAGATACCAGTGTGGATATTTCCATTGATATACAGATAGCAGTGTAGATATTTGCATGTTCATACAGATAGCGGTGTAGATATTTAAATGTTCATGCAGATAGCGGTGTAGATATTTCCATGTTCATACAGATAGCGGTGTAGATATTTCCATGTTCATACAGATAGCGGTGTAGATATTTCCATGTTCTTACAGATAGCGGTGTAGATATTTCCATGTTCATACAGTTAGCGGTGTAGATATTTCCATGTTCATAGAGATGGCGGTGTAGATATTTCCATGTTCATACAGATGGCGGTGTAGATATTTCCATGTTCATACAGATAGCGGTGTAGAAATTTCCATGTTCATACAGATAGCGGGGTAGATATTTCCATGTTCATACTGATAGCGGTCTAGAATTTCCAGGTTCATACCAATAGCGGTGTAGACATTTCCATGTTCATACAGCTAGCGGTGTAGATATTTCCATGTTCATACAGATGGCGGTGTAGATATTTCCATGTTCATACAGCTAGCGTTGTAGATATTTCCATGTTCATACAGATGGCGGTGTAGATATTTCCATGTTCGTACAGATGGCGGTGTAGATATTTCCATGTTCATAGAGATGGCACTGTAGATATTTCCATGTTTATACAGATAGCAGTGTAGTTATTTCCATGTTTATAGAGATAGCAGTGTAGATATTTCCATTGATATACAGATAGCTGTGTAGATATTTGCATGTTCATACAGATAGCGGTGTAGATATTTCCATGTTCATAGAGATAGCGGTGTAGATATTTCCATGTTCATACAGATAGCGGTGTAGATATTTCCATGTTCATACAGATAGCGGTGTTCGTATTTCCATGTTCATACAGATAACGGTGTAGATATTTCCATGTTCGTACCAATAGCGGTGTGGATATTTCCATGTTCATACAGATGGCGGTGTAGATATTTACATGTTCATACAGATGGCGGTGTAGATATTTCCAGCTTCGTACGGATGGCAGTGTAGATATTTCCATGTTCGTACAGGTGGCAGTGTAGATATTTCCATGTTTATACAGATAGCAGTGTAGATATTTCCATGTTTATAGAGATAGCAATGTAGATATTTCCATTCATATACAGATAGCTGTGTAGATATTTGCATGTTCATACAGATAGCGGTGTAGATATTTCCATGTTCGTACAGATATCGGTGTAGATATTTCCATGTTCATACAGATAGCGGTGTAGATATTTCCATGTTCATACAGATGGCGGTGTAGATATTTCCATGTTCATACAGCTAGTGGTGTAGATATTTCTATGTTCATACAGATGGCGGTGTAGATATTTACATGTTCATTCAGATGGCGGTGTAGATATTTCCATGTTCATACAGATGGCGGTGTAGATATTTCCATGTTCATACAGATGGCGGTGTAGATATATCCATGTTCATAGAGATGGCGGTGTGGATATTTCCATGTTAATGCAGATAGCGATATAGATATTTCCATGTTTATACAGATGGTGATGTAGATATTTCCAAGTTTATGGGGATGGCGGTGTAGATATTTTCATGTTTACACAGATGGCGGTGCATATATTTCCATGTATTCACAGATAGCGTTGTGGATATTTCCATGTTTATGCAGATAGCGGTGCGGATATTTCCATGTTTATACAGATAGGCAGATGTTTCCATGTTTAGACAGATAGCGGTGTAGATATTTCCATCTTAATACAGATGGCGGTGTAGATATGTCCTTGTTCGTACAGATGGCGGTGTAGATATTTCCATGTTCATACAGATGGCGGTGTAGATATTTCGAAGTTTGTAGAGATAGCGCTGTAGTTATTTCCACATTTATATAGAAATCTGTGTAGATATTTCCATGTATATTCAGATAGCTGTGTAGATATTTCCATGTTCATGCAGATAGCGGTGTAGATATTTCCATGTTCATCCAGATGCCGGTGTAGATATATCCAAGTTCATACAGATGGCAGTGAAGATATTTCATCTTCATACAGATGGCGGTGTAGATATTTCCAGGTTCACACAAATGGCGGTGTAGATATTTCCATGTTCATAGAGATGGCGGTGTAGATAATTCCATGTTCATACAAATGGCGGTGTAGTTATTTCCATGTTCATAGAGATGGCGGTTTAGATATTTCCATGTTTATACAGATGGCAGTGTAGTTATTTCCATGTTTATAGAGATAGTGGTGTAGATAATTTCAATTTTATACAGATAGCTGTGTAGATATTTGCATGTACATACAGATAGCGGTGTAGATATTTCCATGTTCATACAGATAGCGATGTAGATATTTCCATATTCATACAGAGAGCGGTGTAGATATTTCCATGTTCATGCAGAATGCGGTGTAGATATTTCCATGTTCATACCAAGAGCGGTGTAGAAATTTCCGTGTCCATACAGTTAGCGTTGTAGATATTTCCATGTTCATACTGATGGCGGTGTAGATATTTACATGTTCATACAGATTGCGGTGTAGATATTTCCATGTTCGTACGGATGGCAGTGTAGCTTTTTCCATGTTCATACTGGTGGCGGCGTAGATATTTCCATGTTTATACAGATAGCAGTGTAGTTATTTCCATTTTTATCGAGATAGCAGTGTAGATATTTCCATTGATATACAGATAGCTGTGTAGATATTTGCATGTTCATACAGATAGCGGTGTAGATATTTCCATGTTCGTACATATAGCGGTGTAGATATTTCCATGTTCATACAGATAGCGGTGTAGATATTTCCATGTTCCTACAGATAACGGTGTAGATATTTCCATGTTCATACAGATAGTGGTTGTTGATATTTCCATGTTCATACAGTTATCGGAGTAGATATTTCCATGTTCATACAGATGGCAGTGTAGATATTTACATGTTCATACAGATGGTGGTGTAGATATTTCCATGTTCATAAAGATGGCGATGTAGATATTTCCATGTTCATAGAGATGGCGGTGTAGATATTTCCATGTTTATGCCCATAGCGGTATAGATATTTCCATGTTTATACAGATGGTGGTGTAAATATTTCCATGTTTATAGAGATGGCGGTCTAGATATTTCCATGTTTATACAGATAGCGGTAAAGATATTTCCATGTTTATACAGATAGCGGTGTATATATTTCCATGTTTATACAGATAGCAGTGTAGTTATTTCCATTTTTATCGAGATAGCAGTGTAGATATTTCCATTGATATACAGATAGCTGTGTAGATATTTGCATGTTCATACAGATAGCGGTGTAGATATTTCCATGTTCGTACATATAGCGGTGTAGATATTTCCATGTTCATACAGATAGCGGTGTAGATATTTCCATGTTCCTACAGATAACGGTGTAGATATTTCCATGTTCATACAGATAGTGGTTGTTGATATTTCCATGTTCATACAGTTATCGGAGTAGATATTTCCATGTTCATACAGATGGCAGTGTAGATATTTACATGTTCATACAGATGGTGGTGTAGATATTTCCATGTTCATAAAGATGGCGATGTAGATATTTCCATGTTCATAGAGATGGCGGTGTAGATATTTCCATGTTTATGCCCATAGCGGTATAGATATTTCCATGTTTATACAGATGGTGGTGTAAATATTTCCATGTTTATAGAGATGGCGGTCTAGATATTTCCATGTTTATACAGATAGCGGTGAAGATATTTCCATGTTTATACAGATAGCGGTGTATATATTTCCATGTTTATACAGATAGCTGTGTAGATATTCCATGTTTATAGAGATAGTGGTGTAGATAATTTCAATTTTATACCGAGAGCAGTGTGGATATTTCCAAGTTCATACAGATAGCGATCTAGATATTTCCACGTTTATAGAGATGGCGGTGTAGATATTTCCATGTTCATACTGATTGCGGTGTAGATATTTCCATGTTCATACAAATGGCGGTGTGGATATTTCCATGTTCATAGAGATGGCGGTGTAGATATTTCCATGTTCACAGAGATGGCAGTGTAGATATTTCCATATTTATGGAGATAGAAGTGTAGTTATTTCCATGTTTATAGAGATACCAGTGTGGATATTTCCATTGATATACAGATAGCAGTGTAGATATTTGCATGTACATACAGATAGCGGTGTAGATATTTAAATGTTCATACAGATAGCGGTGTAGATATTTCCATGTTCGTACAGATTGCGGTGTACATATTTCCATGTTCATACAGATGGCGGTGTAGATATTTACATGTTCATACAGATGGCGGTGTAGATATTTCCAAGTTCATACAGATAGCGGTGTAGAAATTTCCATGTTCATACAGATAGCGGGGTAGATATTTCCATGTTCATACTGATAGCGGTCTAGAATTTCCAGGTTCATACCGATAGCGGTGTAGACATTTCCATGTTCATACAGTTAGCGGTGTAGATATTTCCATGTTCATACAGATGGCGGTGTAGATATTTCCATGTTCATAGAGATGGCGGTGTAGATATTTCCATGTTCGTACGGATGGCAGTGTAGACATTTCCATGTTCATACAGGTGGTGGGGTAGATATTTCCATGTTTATACAGATAGCAGTGTAGTTATTTCCATGTTTATAGAGATAGCAGTGTAGATATTTCCATTGATATACAGATAGCTGTGTAGATATTTGCCTGTTCATACAGATAGCGGTGTAGATATTTCCATGTTCGTACAGATAGCGGTGTAGATATTTCCATGTTCGTACAGATAACGGTGTAGATATTTCCATGTTCGTACAGATAACCGTGTAGATATTTCCATGTTCATACAGATAGCGGTGTAGATATTTCCATGTTCATACAGTTAGCGGTGTAGATATTTCCATGTTCATACAGATGGCGGTGTAGATATTTACATATTCATACAGATGGCGGTGTAGATATTTCCATGTTCGTACAGATGGCGGTGTAGATATTTCCATGTTCATAGAGATGGCGGTGTAGATATTTCCATGTTTATGCGGATAGCGGTATAGATATTTCCATGTTTATACAGATGGTGGTGTAGATATTTCCATGTTTATAGAGATGGCGGTCTAGATATTTCCATGTTTACAGAGATAGTGGTGTAGTTATTTCCAAGTTTATAGAGACAGCGTTGTAGGTATTTCCATGTTTATACAGATAGCGGTGAAGATATTTCCATGTTTATGCAGATAGCGGTGTAGATATTTCCATGTTTATAAAGATAGCAGTGTAGATATTTCCATGTTTATAGAGATAGTGGTGTAGATAATTTCAATTTTATACAGAGAGCAGTGTAGATATTTCCAAGTTCATACAGATAGCGGTGTAGATATTTCCACGTTTATAGAGATGGCGGTGCAGATATTTCCATGTTCATACAGAGGACGGTGTAGATATTTCCATGTTTATAGGGATGGCGGTGTAGATATTTTCATGTTTACACAGATGGCGGTGTAGATATTTCCATGTTTACACAGATGGCGGTGTAGACATTTCCATGTTTACACAGATAGCGGTGTGGATATTTCCATGTTTATACAGATAGCAGTGTAGATATTTCCATGTTTATACACATAGCCGTGCGGATATTTCCATGTTTATTCAGATAGCGGTGCGTATATTTCCATGTTTATACAGATAGTTGGGCAGATATTTCCATGTTTATACAGATAGCGGTGTAGATATTTCCATCTTAATACAGATGGCAGTGTAGATATGTCCATGTTTGTACAGGTGGCGGTGTAGATATTTCCATGTTCATACAGATGGCAGTGTAGATATTTTGAAGTTTATTGAGATAGCGGTGTAGTTATTTCCATATTTATAGAGAAATCTGTGCAGATATTTCCATGTATATTCAGATAGCTGTGTAGATATTTCCATGTTTATACAGATAGCGGTGTAGATATTTCCATCTTAATACAGATGGCAGTGTAGATATGTCCATGTTTGTACAGGTGGCGGTGTAGATATTTCCATGTTCATACAGATGGCAGTGTAGATATTTCGAAGTTTATTGAGATAGCGTTTTAGTTATTTCCATATTTATAGAGAAATCTGTGTAGATATTTCCATGTATATTCAGATAGCTGTGTAGATAGATCCATGTTCATACAGATAGCGGTGTAGATATTTCCATGTTCATCCAGATGCTGGTGTACATATATCCGTGTTCATATAGATGGCGGTGAAGATATTTCCATGTTCATACAGACGGTGGTGTAGATATTTCCATGTTCATACAAGTGGCGGTGTAGATATTTCCATGTTCATAGAGATGGCGGTGTAGATATTTCCATGTTCATACAAATGGCGGTGTAGATATTTCCATGTTCATAGAGATGGCGGTGTTGATATTTCCATATTTATAGAGATAGCAGTGTAGTTATTTCCATGTTTATGGAGATAGTAGTGTAAATATTTCCATTGATATACAGATAGCTGTGTAGATATTTGCATGTTCATAGAGATAGCGGTGTAGATATTTCCATGTTCATACGGATAGCGGTGTAGATATTTCCATGTTCATACAGATAGCGGTGTAGTTATTTCCATGTTCATACAGATAGCCGTGTAGATATTTCCATTTTCATACAGTTAGCGGTTTAGATATTTCCACGTTCATACAGATGGCGGTGTAGATATTTACATGTTCATACAGATGGCGGTGTAGTTATTTCCATGTTCGTACAGATAGCGGTGTAGATATTTCCATGTTCATACAGATAGCGGTGTAGATATTTCCATGTTCTTACAGATAGCGGTGTAGATATTTCCATGTTCATACCAATAGCGGTGTAGACATTTCCATGTTCATATATTTAGCGGTGTAGATATTTCCATGTTCATACAGATGGCGAAGATATTTCCATGTTCATACAGATAGCGGTGTAGATATTTCCATGTTCATACAGTTAGCGGTGTTGATATTTCCATGTTTATACAGATAGCAGTGTAGTTATTTCCATGATTATAGAGATAGTGGTGTAGATAATTTCAATTTTATACAGAGAGCTGTGTAGATAGTTGCATGTTCATACACATAGCGGTGTAGATATTTCCATGTTCATACAAATGGCGGTGTAGATATTTCCATGTTCATACAAGTGGCGGTGTAGGTATTTCCATGTTTATACAGATGGCGGTGTAGATATTTCCATGTTTATACAGATAGCGGTGAAGATATTTCCATGTTTATACAGATAGCGGTTTAGATATTTAAATGTTAAAACAGATAGCAGTGTAGATATTTCCGTGTTTATAGAGATAGTGGTGTAGATAATTTCAATTTTATGCAGAGAGCAGTGTAGATATTTCCAAGTTCACACAGATAGCGGTGTAGATAATTCCACGTTTATAGAGATGGCGGTGTAGATATTTCCATGTTCATACAGATGGCGGTGTAGATATTTCCATGTTTATAGGGATGGCGGTATAGATATTTTCATGTTTACACAGATGGCGGTGTAGATATTTCCATGTTTACACAGATAGCGGTGTAGACATTTCCATGTTTACACAGCGGTGGGGATATTTCCATGTTTATACAGATAGTTGGGCAGATATTTCCATGTTTATACAGATAGCGGTGTAGATATTTCCATCTTAATACAGATGGCGGTGTAGATATGTCCATGTTTGTACAGATGGCGGTGTAGATATTTCCATGTTCATACAGATGGCGTTGTAGATATTTCGAAGTTTATAGAGGTAGCGATGTAGTTATTTCCATATTTGTAGACAAATCTATGTAGATATTCCCATGTATATTCAGATAGCTGTGTAGATATTTCCATGTTCATGCAGATAGCGGTTTAGGTATTTCCATGTTCATCCAGATGCCGGTGTACATATATCCATGTTCATACAGATGGCGGTGAAGATATTTCCATGTTCATACAGATGGTGGTGTAGATATTTCCATGTTCATACAAATGGCGGTGTAGATATTTCCATGTTCATAGAGATGGCGGTGTAGATATTTCCATATTTATACAGATAGCAGTGAAGTTATTTCCATGTTTATAGGCATAGCAGTGTAGATATTTTCATTGATATACAGATAGCTGTGTAGATATTTGAATGTTCATACAGATAGCGGTGTAGATATTTCCATGTTCATACAGATAGCGGTGTAGATATTTCCATGTTCATACAGATAGCAGTGTAGATATTTCCATGTCCATACAGATAGCAGTGTAGATATTTCCATGTCCATACAGATAGCGTTGTAGATATTTCCATGTTCATACAGTTAGCGGTGTAGATATTTCCACGTTCATACAGATGGCGGTGTAGATATTTACATGTTGATACAGATGGCGGTGTAGATATTTCCATGTTCATACAGATAGCGGTGTAGATATTTCCATGTTCATACAGATAGCGGTGTAGATATTTCCATGTTCATACAGATAGCGGTATAGATATTTCCATGTTCGTACCAATAGCGGTGTAGATATTTCCATGTTCATACAGATGGCGTTGTAGATATTTCGAAGTTTATAGAGGTAGCGCTGTAGTTATTTCCATATTTGTAGACAAATCTGTGTAGATATTCCCATGTATATTCATAGCTGTGTAGATATTTCCATGTTCATGCAGATAGCGGTTTAGGTATTTCCATGTTCATCCAGATGCCGGTGTACATATATCCATGTTCATACAGATGGCGGTGAAGATATTTCCATGTTCATACAGAAGGTGGTGTAGATATTTCCATGTTCATACAAATGGCGGTGTAGATATTTCCATGTTCATAGAGATGGCGGTGTAGATATTTCCATATTTATACAGATAGCAGTGAAGTTATTTCCATGTTTATAGGGATAGCAGTGTAGATATTTTCATTGATATACAGATAGCTGTGTAGATATTTGAATGTTCATACAGATAGCGGTGTAGATATTTCCATGTTCATACAGATGGCGGTGTAGATATTTCCATGTTCATACAGATGGCGGTGTAGATATTTCCATGTTCATACAGATAGCGGTGTAGATATTTCGATGTTCATACAGATAGCGGTGTAGATATTTCCATGTTAATACAGATAGAGATGTAGATATTTCCATGTTCTTTCTGATAGCGGTGTAGATATTTCCATGTTCATACAGTTAGCGGTGTAGATATTTCCATGTTCATACAGATGGTGGTGTAGATATTTACATGTTCATACAGATGGCGGTGTAGATATTTCCATGTTCGTACGGATGGCAGTGTAGATAATTCCAAGTTCATACAGGTGGCGGTGTAGATATTTCCATGTTTATACAGATAGCAGTGTAGTTATTTCCATGTTTCTATAGAGGGCTGTGTAGATATTTTCATTGATATACAGATAGCTGTGTAGATATTTGAATGTTCATACAGATAGCGGTGTAGATATTTCCATGTTCATACAGATAGCGGTGTAGATATTTCCGTGTACATACAGATAGCGGTGTAGATATTTCCATGTCCATACAGATAGCGGTGTAGATATTTCCATGTCCATACAGATAGTGGTGTAGATATTTCCATGTTCATACAGTTAGCGGTGTAGATGTTTCCATGTTCATACAGAAGGCGGTGTAGATATTTACATGTTCATACAGATGGCGGTGTAGATATTTCCATGTTCATACAGATAGCGGTGTAGATATTTCCATGTTCATACAGATGGCGGTGTAGATATTTCCATGTTCATACAGATAGCGGTGTAGATATTTCCATGTTCATACAGGTGGCGGTGTAGATATTTCCCTGTTTATACAGATAGCAGTGTAGTTATTTCCATGTTTATAGAGATAGCAGTGTAGGTATTTCCATTGATATACAGATAGCTGTGTAGATATTTGCATGTTCATACAGATAGCGGTGTAGATATTTCCATGTTCGTACAGATAGCGGTTTAGATATTTTCATGTTCGTACAGATAACGGTGTAGATATTTGCATGTTCATACAGATAGCGGTGTAGTTATTTCCATGTTCATACAGTTAGCGGTGTAGATATTTCCATGCTCATACAGAGGGCGGTGTAGATATTTACATGTTCATACAGATGGCAGTGTAGATATTTCCATGTTCGTACAGATGGCGGTGTAGATATTTCCATGTTCATTGAGACGGTGGTGTACCTATTTCCATGTTTATGCAGATAGCGGTATAGATACTTCCATGTTTATACAGACGGTGGCGTAGATATTTCCATGTTTATAGAGATGGCGGTCTAGATATTTCCATGTTTATAGAGATAGAGGTGTGGTTATTTCCAAGGTTATAGAGACAGCATTGTAGATATTTCCATGTTTATACAGATGACCGTGTAGATATTGCCATGTTTATAGAGATATTGGTGTAATTTCAATTTTATACAGATAGCAGTGTAGATATTTCCAAGTTCATATAGATAGTGGTGTAGATATTTCCACGTTTATAGAGATGGCGGTGAAGATATTTCCATGTTCATCCAGATGGCGGTGTAGATATTTCCATGTTCATACAGATGGCGGTGAAGATATTTCCATGTTCATACAGATGGCAGTGTAGATATTTCCATGTTCATACAAATGGCGGTGTAGATATTTCCATGTTCATAGAGATGGCGGTGTAGATATTTCCATGTTCATACCAATGGCGGTGTAGATATTTCCATGTTCATATAGATGGCAGTGTTGATATTTCCATGTTTATGCAGATAGCAGTGTAGTTATTTCCATGTTTATAGAGATAGCAGTGTAGATATTTCCATTGATATACAGATAGCTGTGTAGATATTTGCATGTTCATAGAGATAGCGGTGTAGATATTTCCATGTTCATTCAGAAAGCGGTGTAGATATTTCCATATTCATTCAGATAGCGGTGTAGATATTTCCATGTTCATACAGATAGCGGTGTAGATATTTCCATGTTCATACAGATAGCGGTGTAGATATTTCCATGTTCATACAGATAGCGGTGTAGATATTTCCATGTTCATACAGTTAGCGGTGTAGATATTTCCATGTTCATACAGATGGCGGTGTAGATATTTCCATGTTCATACAGATGGCGGTGTAGATATTTCCATGTTCATACAGATAGCGGTGTAGATATTTCGATGTTCATACAGATAGCGGTGTAGATATTTCCATGTTAATACAGATAGAGATGTAGATATTTCCATGTTCTTTCTGATAGCGGTGTAGATATTTCCATGTTCATACAGTTAGCGGTGTAGATATTTCCATGTTCATACAGATGGTGGTGTAGATATTTACATGTTCATACAGATGGCGGTGTAGATATTTCCATGTTCGTACGGATGGCAGTGTAGATAATTCCAAGTTCATACAGGTGGCGGTGTAGATATTTCCATGTTTATACAGATAGCAGTGTAGTTATTTCCATGTTTCTATAGAGGGCTGTGTAGATATTTTCATTGATATACAGATAGCTGTGTAGATATTTGAATGTTCATACAGATAGCGGTGTAGATATTTCCATGTTCATACAGATAGCGGTGTAGATATTTCCGTGTACATACAGATAGCGGTGTAGATATTTCCATGTCCATACAGATAGCGGTGTAGATATTTCCATGTCCATACAGATAGTGGTGTAGATATTTCCATGTTCATACAGTTAGCGGTGTAGATGTTTCCATGTTCATACAGAAGGCGGTGTAGATATTTACATGTTCATACAGATGGCGGTGTAGATATTTCCATGTTCATACAGATAGCGGTGTAGATATTTCCATGTTCATACAGATGGCGGTGTAGATATTTCCATGTTCATACAGATAGCGGTGTAGATATTTCCATGTTCATACAGGTGGCGGTGTAGATATTTCCCTGTTTATACAGATAGCAGTGTAGTTATTTCCATGTTTATAGAGATAGCAGTGTAGGTATTTCCATTGATATACAGATAGCTGTGTAGATATTTGCATGTTCATACAGATAGCGGTGTAGATATTTCCATGTTCGTACAGATAGCGGTTTAGATATTTTCATGTTCGTACAGATAACGGTGTAGATATTTGCATGTTCATACAGATAGCGGTGTAGTTATTTCCATGTTCATACAGTTAGCGGTGTAGATATTTCCATGCTCATACAGAGGGCGGTGTAGATATTTACATGTTCATACAGATGGCAGTGTAGATATTTCCATGTTCGTACAGATGGCGGTGTAGATATTTCCATGTTCATTGAGACGGTGGTGTACCTATTTCCATGTTTATGCAGATAGCGGTATAGATACTTCCATGTTTATACAGACGGTGGCGTAGATATTTCCATGTTTATAGAGATGGCGGTCTAGATATTTCCATGTTTATAGAGATAGAGGTGTGGTTATTTCCAAGGTTATAGAGACAGCATTGTAGATATTTCCATGTTTATACAGATGACCGTGTAGATATTGCCATGTTTATAGAGATATTGGTGTAATTTCAATTTTATACAGATAGCAGTGTAGATATTTCCAAGTTCATATAGATAGTGGTGTAGATATTTCCACGTTTATAGAGATGGCGGTGAAGATATTTCCATGTTCATCCAGATGGCGGTGTAGATATTTCCATGTTCATACAGATGGCGGTGAAGATATTTCCATGTTCATACAGATGGCAGTGTAGATATTTCCATGTTCATACAAATGGCGGTGTAGATATTTCCATGTTCATAGAGATGGCGGTGTAGATATTTCCATGTTCATACCAATGGCGGTGTAGATATTTCCATGTTCATATAGATGGCAGTGTTGATATTTCCATGTTTATGCAGATAGCAGTGTAGTTATTTCCATGTTTATAGAGATAGCAGTGTAGATATTTCCATTGATATACAGATAGCTGTGTAGATATATGCATGTTCATACAGATGGCGGTGTAGATATTTGCATGTTCATACAGATTGCGGTGTAGCTATTTCCATGTTCATACTGGTGGCGGCGTAGATATTTCCATGTTTATACAGATAGCAGTGTAGTTATTTCCATGTTTATCGAGATAGCAGTGTAGATATTTCCATTGATATACAGATAGCTGTGTAGATATTTGCATGTTCATACAGATAGCGGTGTAGATATTTCCATGTTTGTACAGATAGCGGTGTGGATATTTCCATGTTCATACAGATAGCGGTGTATATATTTCCATGTTCCTACAGATAACGGTGTAGATATTTCCATGTTCATACAGATAGTGGTTGTTGATATTTCCATGTTCATACAGTTATCGGAGTAGATATTTCCATGTTTATACAGATGGCAGTGTAGATATTTACATGTTCATACAGATGTTAGTGTAGATATTTCCATGTTCATACAGATGGCGGTGTAGATATTTCCATGTTCATAGAGATGGCGGTGTAGATATTTCCATGTTTATGCTGATAGCGGTATAGATATTTCCATGTTTATACAGATGGTGGTGTAAATATTTCCATGTTTATAGAGATGGCGGTCTAGATATTTCCTTGTTTATACAGATAGCGGTGAAGATATTTCCATGTTTATACAGATAGCGGTGTATATATTTCCATGTTTATACAGATAGCTGTGTAGATATTTCCATGTTTATAGAGATAGTGGTGTAGATAATTACAATTTTATACCGAGAGCAGTGTGGATATTTCCAAGTTCATACAGATAGCAATCTAGATATTTCCACGTTTATATAGATGGCGGTGTAGATATTTCCATGTTCATACTGAATGCGGTGTAGATATTTCCATGTTCATACAAATGGCGGTGTGGATATTTCCATGTTCATAGAGATGGCGGTGTAGATATTTCCATGTTCACAGAGATGGCAGTGTAGATATTTCCATATTTATAGAGATAGCAGTGTAGTTATTTCCATGTTTATAGAGATACCAGTGTGGATATTTCCATTGATATACAGATAGCAGTGTAGATATTTGCATGTTCATACAGATAGCGGTGTAGATATTTAAATGTTCATGCAGATAGCGGTGTAGATATTTCCATGTTCATACAGATAGCGGTGTAGATATTTCCATGTTCATACAGATAGCGGTGTAGATATTTCCATGTTCTTACAGATAGCGGTGTAGATATTTCCATGTTCATACAGTTAGCGGTGTAGATATTTCCATGTTCATAGAGATGGCGGTGTAGATATTTCCATGTTCATACAGATGGCGGTGTAGATATTTCCATGTTCATACAGATAGCGGTGTAGAAATTTCCATGTTCATACAGATAGCGGGGTAGATATTTCCATGTTCATACTGATAGCGGTCTAGAATTTCCAGGTTCATACCAATAGCGGTGTAGACATTTCCATGTTCATACAGCTAGCGGTGTAGATATTTCCATGTTCATACAGATGGCGGTGTAGATATTTCCATGTTCATACAGCTAGCGTTGTAGATATTTCCATGTTCATACAGATGGCGGTGTAGATATTTCCATGTTCGTACAGATGGCGGTGTAGATATTTCCATGTTCATAGAGATGGCACTGTAGATATTTCCATGTTTATACAGATAGCAGTGTAGTTATTTCCATGTTTATAGAGATAGCAGTGTAGATATTTCCATTGATATACAGATAGCTGTGTAGATATTTGCATGTTCATACAGATAGCGGTGTAGATATTTCCATGTTCATAGAGATAGCGGTGTAGATATTTCCATGTTCATACAGATAGCGGTGTAGATATTTCCATGTTCATACAGATAGCGGTGTTCGTATTTCCATGTTCATACAGATAACGGTGTAGATATTTCCATGTTCGTACCAATAGCGGTGTGGATATTTCCATGTTCATACAGATGGCGGTGTAGATATTTACATGTTCATACAGATGGCGGTGTAGATATTTCCAGCTTCGTACGGATGGCAGTGTAGATATTTCCATGTTCGTACAGGTGGCAGTGTAGATATTTCCATGTTTATACAGATAGCAGTGTAGATATTTCCATGTTTATAGAGATAGCAATGTAGATATTTCCATTCATATACAGATAGCTGTGTAGATATTTGCATGTTCATACAGATAGCGGTGTAGATATTTCCATGTTCGTACAGATATCGGTGTAGATATTTCCATGTTCATACAGATAGCGGTGTAGATATTTCCATGTTCATACAGATGGCGGTGTAGATATTTCCATGTTCATACAGCTAGTGGTGTAGATATTTCTATGTTCATACAGATGGCGGTGTAGATATTTACATGTTCATTCAGATGGCGGTGTAGATATTTCCATGTTCATACAGATGGCGGTGTAGATATTTCCATGTTCATACAGATGGCGGTGTAGATATATCCATGTTCATAGAGATGGCGGTGTGGATATTTCCATGTTAATGCAGATAGCGATATAGATATTTCCATGTTTATACAGATGGTGATGTAGATATTTCCAAGTTTATGGGGATGGCGGTGTAGATATTTTCATGTTTACACAGATGGCGGTGCATATATTTCCATGTATTCACAGATAGCGTTGTGGATATTTCCATGTTTATGCAGATAGCGGTGCGGATATTTCCATGTTTATACAGATAGGCAGATGTTTCCATGTTTAGACAGATAGCGGTGTAGATATTTCCATCTTAATACAGATGGCGGTGTAGATATGTCCTTGTTCGTACAGATGGCGGTGTAGATATTTCCATGTTCATACAGATGGCGGTGTAGATATTTCGAAGTTTGTAGAGATAGCGCTGTAGTTATTTCCACATTTATATAGAAATCTGTGTAGATATTTCCATGTATATTCAGATAGCTGTGTAGATATTTCCATGTTCATGCAGATAGCGGTGTAGATATTTCCATGTTCATCCAGATGCCGGTGTAGATATATCCAAGTTCATACAGATGGCAGTGAAGATATTTCATCTTCATACAGATGGCGGTGTAGATATTTCCAGGTTCACACAAATGGCGGTGTAGATATTTCCATGTTCATAGAGATGGCGGTGTAGATAATTCCATGTTCATACAAATGGCGGTGTAGTTATTTCCATGTTCATAGAGATGGCGGTTTAGATATTTCCATGTTTATACAGATGGCAGTGTAGTTATTTCCATGTTTATAGAGATAGTGGTGTAGATAATTTCAATTTTATACAGATAGCTGTGTAGATATTTGCATGTACATACAGATAGCGGTGTAGATATTTCCATGTTCATACAGATAGCGATGTAGATATTTCCATATTCATACAGAGAGCGGTGTAGATATTTCCATGTTCATGCAGAATGCGGTGTAGATATTTCCATGTTCATACCAAGAGCGGTGTAGAAATTTCCGTGTCCATACAGTTAGCGTTGTAGATATTTCCATGTTCATACTGATGGCGGTGTAGATATTTACATGTTCATACAGATTGCGGTGTAGATATTTCCATGTTCGTACGGATGGCAGTGTAGCTTTTTCCATGTTCATACTGGTGGCGGCGTAGATATTTCCATGTTTATACAGATAGCAGTGTAGTTATTTCCATTTTTATCGAGATAGCAGTGTAGATATTTCCATTGATATACAGATAGCTGTGTAGATATTTGCATGTTCATACAGATAGCGGTGTAGATATTTCCATGTTCGTACATATAGCGGTGTAGATATTTCCATGTTCATACAGATAGCGGTGTAGATATTTCCATGTTCCTACAGATAACGGTGTAGATATTTCCATGTTCATACAGATAGTGGTTGTTGATATTTCCATGTTCATACAGTTATCGGAGTAGATATTTCCATGTTCATACAGATGGCAGTGTAGATATTTACATGTTCATACAGATGGTGGTGTAGATATTTCCATGTTCATAAAGATGGCGATGTAGATATTTCCATGTTCATAGAGATGGCGGTGTAGATATTTCCATGTTTATGCCCATAGCGGTATAGATATTTCCATGTTTATACAGATGGTGGTGTAAATATTTCCATGTTTATAGAGATGGCGGTCTAGATATTTCCATGTTTATACAGATAGCGGTAAAGATATTTCCATGTTTATACAGATAGCGGTGTATATATTTCCATGTTTATACAGATAGCAGTGTAGTTATTTCCATTTTTATCGAGATAGCAGTGTAGATATTTCCATTGATATACAGATAGCTGTGTAGATATTTGCATGTTCATACAGATAGCGGTGTAGATATTTCCATGTTCGTACATATAGCGGTGTAGATATTTCCATGTTCATACAGATAGCGGTGTAGATATTTCCATGTTCCTACAGATAACGGTGTAGATATTTCCATGTTCATACAGATAGTGGTTGTTGATATTTCCATGTTCATACAGTTATCGGAGTAGATATTTCCATGTTCATACAGATGGCAGTGTAGATATTTACATGTTCATACAGATGGTGGTGTAGATATTTCCATGTTCATAAAGATGGCGATGTAGATATTTCCATGTTCATAGAGATGGCGGTGTAGATATTTCCATGTTTATGCCCATAGCGGTATAGATATTTCCATGTTTATACAGATGGTGGTGTAAATATTTCCATGTTTATAGAGATGGCGGTCTAGATATTTCCATGTTTATACAGATAGCGGTGAAGATATTTCCATGTTTATACAGATAGCGGTGTATATATTTCCATGTTTATACAGATAGCTGTGTAGATATTCCATGTTTATAGAGATAGTGGTGTAGATAATTTCAATTTTATACCGAGAGCAGTGTGGATATTTCCAAGTTCATACAGATAGCGATCTAGTTATTTCCACGTTTATAGAGATGGCGGTGTAGATATTTCCATGTTCATACTGATTGCGGTGTAGATATTTCCATGTTCATACAAATGGCGGTGTGGATATTTCCATGTTCATAGAGATGGCGGTGTAGATATTTCCATGTTCACAGAGATGGCAGTGTAGATATTTCCATATTTATGGAGATAGAAGTGTAGTTATTTCCATGTTTATAGAGATACCAGTGTGGATATTTCCATTGATATACAGATAGCAGTGTAGATATTTGCATGTACATACAGATAGCGGTGTAGATATTTAAATGTTCATACAGATAGCGGTGTAGATATTTCCATGTTCGTACAGATTGCGGTGTACATATTTCCATGTTCATACAGATGGCGGTGTAGATATTTACATGTTCATACAGATGGCGGTGTAGATATTTCCAAGTTCATACAGATAGCGGTGTAGAAATTTCCATGTTCATACAGATAGCGGGGTAGATATTTCCATGTTCATACTGATAGCGGTCTAGAATTTCCAGGTTCATACCGATAGCGGTGTAGACATTTCCATGTTCATACAGTTAGCGGTGTAGATATTTCCATGTTCATACAGATGGCGGTGTAGATATTTCCATGTTCATAGAGATGGCGGTGTAGATATTTCCATGTTCGTACGGATGGCAGTGTAGACATTTCCATGTTCATACAGGTGGTGGGGTAGATATTTCCATGTTTATACAGATAGCAGTGTAGTTATTTCCATGTTTATAGAGATAGCAGTGTAGATATTTCCATTGATATACAGATAGCTGTGTAGATATTTGCCTGTTCATACAGATAGCGGTGTAGATATTTCCATGTTCGTACAGATAGCGGTGTAGATATTTCCATGTTCGTACAGATAACGGTGTAGATATTTCCATGTTCGTACAGATAACCGTGTAGATATTTCCATGTTCATACAGATAGCGGTGTAGATATTTCCATGTTCATACAGTTAGCGGTGTAGATATTTCCATGTTCATACAGATGGCGGTGTAGATATTTACATATTCATACAGATGGCGGTGTAGATATTTCCATGTTCGTACAGATGGCGGTGTAGATATTTCCATGTTCATAGAGATGGCGGTGTAGATATTTCCATGTTTATGCGGATAGCGGTATAGATATTTCCATGTTTATACAGATGGTGGTGTAGATATTTCCATGTTTATAGAGATGGCGGTCTAGATATTTCCATGTTTACAGAGATAGTGGTGTAGTTATTTCCAAGTTTATAGAGACAGCGTTGTAGGTATTTCCATGTTTATACAGATAGCGGTGAAGATATTTCCATGTTTATGCAGATAGCGGTGTAGATATTTCCATGTTTATAAAGATAGCAGTGTAGATATTTCCATGTTTATAGAGATAGTGGTGTAGATAATTTCAATTTTATACAGAGAGCAGTGTAGATATTTCCAAGTTCATACAGATAGCGGTGTAGATATTTCCACGTTTATAGAGATGGCGGTGCAGATATTTCCATGTTCATACAGAGGACGGTGTAGATATTTCCATGTTTATAGGGATGGCGGTGTAGATATTTTCATGTTTACACAGATGGCGGTGTAGATATTTCCATGTTTACACAGATGGCGGTGTAGACATTTCCATGTTTACACAGATAGCGGTGTGGATATTTCCATGTTTATACAGATAGCAGTGTAGATATTTCCATGTTTATACACATAGCCGTGCGGATATTTCCATGTTTATTCAGATAGCGGTGCGTATATTTCCATGTTTATACAGATAGTTGGGCAGATATTTCCATGTTTATACAGATAGCGGTGTAGATATTTCCATCTTAATACAGATGGCAGTGTAGATATGTCCATGTTTGTACAGGTGGCGGTGTAGATATTTCCATGTTCATACAGATGGCAGTGTAGATATTTTGAAGTTTATTGAGATAGCGGTGTAGTTATTTCCATATTTATAGAGAAATCTGTGCAGATATTTCCATGTATATTCAGATAGCTGTGTAGATATTTCCATGTTTATACAGATAGCGGTGTAGATATTTCCATCTTAATACAGATGGCAGTGTAGATATGTCCATGTTTGTACAGGTGGCGGTGTAGATATTTCCATGTTCATACAGATGGCAGTGTAGATATTTCGAAGTTTATTGAGATAGCGTTTTAGTTATTTCCATATTTATAGAGAAATCTGTGTAGATATTTCCATGTATATTCAGATAGCTGTGTAGATAGATCCATGTTCATACAGATAGCGGTGTAGATATTTCCATGTTCATCCAGATGCTGGTGTACATATATCCGTGTTCATATAGATGGCGGTGAAGATATTTCCATGTTCATACAGACGGTGGTGTAGATATTTCCATGTTCATACAAGTGGCGGTGTAGATATTTCCATGTTCATAGAGATGGCGGTGTAGATATTTCCATGTTCATACAAATGGCGGTGTAGATATTTCCATGTTCATAGAGATGGCGGTGTTGATATTTCCATATTTATAGAGATAGCAGTGTAGTTATTTCCATGTTTATGGAGATAGTAGTGTAAATATTTCCATTGATATACAGATAGCTGTGTAGATATTTGCATGTTCATAGAGATAGCGGTGTAGATATTTCCATGTTCATACGGATAGCGGTGTAGATATTTCCATGTTCATACAGATAGCGGTGTAGTTATTTCCATGTTCATACAGATAGCCGTGTAGATATTTCCATTTTCATACAGTTAGCGGTTTAGATATTTCCACGTTCATACAGATGGCGGTGTAGATATTTACATGTTCATACAGATGGCGGTGTAGTTATTTCCATGTTCGTACAGATAGCGGTGTAGATATTTCCATGTTCATACAGATAGCGGTGTAGATATTTCCATGTTCTTACAGATAGCGGTGTAGATATTTCCATGTTCATACCAATAGCGGTGTAGACATTTCCATGTTCATATATTTAGCGGTGTAGATATTTCCATGTTCATACAGATGGCGAAGATATTTCCATGTTCATACAGATAGCGGTGTAGATATTTCCATGTTCATACAGTTAGCGGTGTTGATATTTCCATGTTTATACAGATAGCAGTGTAGTTATTTCCATGATTATAGAGATAGTGGTGTAGATAATTTCAATTTTATACAGAGAGCTGTGTAGATAGTTGCATGTTCATACACATAGCGGTGTAGATATTTCCATGTTCATACAAATGGCGGTGTAGATATTTCCATGTTCATACAAGTGGCGGTGTAGGTATTTCCATGTTTATACAGATGGCGGTGTAGATATTTCCATGTTTATACAGATAGCGGTGAAGATATTTCCATGTTTATACAGATAGCGGTTTAGATATTTAAATGTTAAAACAGATAGCAGTGTAGATATTTCCGTGTTTATAGAGATAGTGGTGTAGATAATTTCAATTTTATGCAGAGAGCAGTGTAGATATTTCCAAGTTCACACAGATAGCGGTGTAGATAATTCCACGTTTATAGAGATGGCGGTGTAGATATTTCCATGTTCATACAGATGGCGGTGTAGATATTTCCATGTTTATAGGGATGGCGGTATAGATATTTTCATGTTTACACAGATGGCGGTGTAGATATTTCCATGTTTACACAGATAGCGGTGTAGACATTTCCATGTTTACACAGCGGTGGGGATATTTCCATGTTTATACAGATAGTTGGGCAGATATTTCCATGTTTATACAGATAGCGGTGTAGATATTTCCATCTTAATACAGATGGCGGTGTAGATATGTCCATGTTTGTACAGATGGCGGTGTAGATATTTCCATGTTCATACAGATGGCGTTGTAGATATTTCGAAGTTTATAGAGGTAGCGATGTAGTTATTTCCATATTTGTAGACAAATCTATGTAGATATTCCCATGTATATTCAGATAGCTGTGTAGATATTTCCATGTTCATGCAGATAGCGGTTTAGGTATTTCCATGTTCATCCAGATGCCGGTGTACATATATCCATGTTCATACAGATGGCGGTGAAGATATTTCCATGTTCATACAGATGGTGGTGTAGATATTTCCATGTTCATACAAATGGCGGTGTAGATATTTCCATGTTCATAGAGATGGCGGTGTAGATATTTCCATATTTATACAGATAGCAGTGAAGTTATTTCCATGTTTATAGGCATAGCAGTGTAGATATTTTCATTGATATACAGATAGCTGTGTAGATATTTGAATGTTCATACAGATAGCGGTGTAGATATTTCCATGTTCATACAGATAGCGGTGTAGATATTTCCATGTTCATACAGATAGCAGTGTAGATATTTCCATGTCCATACAGATAGCAGTGTAGATATTTCCATGTCCATACAGATAGCGTTGTAGATATTTCCATGTTCATACAGTTAGCGGTGTAGATATTTCCACGTTCATACAGATGGCGGTGTAGATATTTACATGTTGATACAGATGGCGGTGTAGATATTTCCATGTTCATACAGATAGCGGTGTAGATATTTCCATGTTCATACAGATAGCGGTGTAGATATTTCCATGTTCATACAGATAGCGGTATAGATATTTCCATGTTCGTACCAATAGCGGTGTAGATATTTCCATGTTCATACAGATGGCGTTGTAGATATTTCGAAGTTTATAGAGGTAGCGCTGTAGTTATTTCCATATTTGTAGACAAATCTGTGTAGATATTCCCATGTATATTCATAGCTGTGTAGATATTTCCATGTTCATGCAGATAGCGGTTTAGGTATTTCCATGTTCATCCAGATGCCGGTGTACATATATCCATGTTCATACAGATGGCGGTGAAGATATTTCCATGTTCATACAGAAGGTGGTGTAGATATTTCCATGTTCATACAAATGGCGGTGTAGATATTTCCATGTTCATAGAGATGGCGGTGTAGATATTTCCATATTTATACAGATAGCAGTGAAGTTATTTCCATGTTTATAGGGATAGCAGTGTAGATATTTTCATTGATATACAGATAGCTGTGTAGATATTTGAATGTTCATACAGATAGCGGTGTAGATATTTCCATGTTCATACAGATAGCGGTGTAGATATTTCCATGTTCATACAGATAGCAGTGTAGATATTTCCATGTCCATACAGATAGCGGTGTAGATATTTCCATGTCCATACAGATAGCGTTGTAGATATTTCCATGTTCATACAGTTAGCGGTGTAGATATTTCCATGTTTATACAGATGGCGGTGTAGATATTTACATGTTGATACAGATGGCGGTGTAGATATTTCCATGTTCATACAGATAGCGGTGTAGATATTTCCATGTTCATACAGATAGTGGTGTAGATATTTCCATGTTCATACAGATAGCGGTATAGATATTTCCATGTTCATACCAATAGCGGAGTAGATATTTCCATGTTCATACAGTTAGCGGTGTAGATATTTCCATGTTCATACAGATGGCGGTGTAGATATTTACATGTTCATACAGATGGTGGTGTAGATATTTCCATGTTCGTACGGATGGCAGTGTAGATATTTCCATGTTCATACAGGTGGCGGTGTAGATATTTCCCTGTTTATACAGATGGCAGTGTAGTTATTTCCATGTTTGTAGTGATAGCAGTGTAGGTATTTCCATTGATATACAAATAGCTGTGTAGATATTTGCATGTTCATACTGATAGCGGTGTAGATATTTCCAAGTTCGTACAGATAGCGGTGTAGATGTTTCCATGTTCATACAGATAACGGTTTAGATATTTGCATGTTCATACTGATAGCGGTGTAGATATTTCCATGTTCATACAGGTAGCGGTGCAGATATTTCCATGCTCATACAGATGGCGGTGTAGATATTTACATGTTCATACAGATGGCAGTGTAGATATTTCCATGTTTGTACAGATGGCGGTGTAGATATTTCCATGTTCATAGAGATGGCGGTGTACATATTTCCATGTTTATGCAGATAGCGGTATAGATATTTCCCTGTTTATACAGACGGTGGTGTAGATATTTCCATGTTTATAGAGATGGCGGTCTAGATATTTCCATGTTTATGGAGATAGAGGTGTAGTTATTTCCAAGTTTATGGGACAGCGTTGTAGATATTTCCATGTTTATACAGATAGCGGTGAAGATATTTCCATGATTATACAGATAGCGTTGTAGATATTTCCATGTTTATACTGATAGCGGTGCAGATATTTCCATGTTTATACAGATAGCGGTGTAGATATTTCCATGTTTATACAGATAACCGTGTAGATATTTCCATGTTTATAGAGATAGTGGTGTAGATAATTTCAATTTTATACAGATAGCAGTGTAGATATTTCTAAGTTCATATAGATAGTGGTGTAGATATTTACACCTTTATAGAGATGGCTGTGTAGATATTTCCATGTTCATCCAGACGGCGGTGTAGATATTTCCATGTTCATACAGATGGCGGTTAAGATATTTCCATGTTCATACAGATGGCAGTGTAGATATTTCCATGTTCGTATAGATGGCGGTGTAGATATTTCCATGTTCATACACATGGCGGTGTAGATATTTCCATGGTCATAGAGATGGCGGTGTAGATATTTCCATGTTCAAACCAATGGCAGTGTAGATATTTCCATGTTCATATAGATGGCGGTGTAGATATTTCCATGTTCAAACCAACGGCAGTGTAGATATTTCCAAGTTCATACAGATAGCAGTGTAGATATTTCCATGTTGATACAGATAGGGGTGTAGATATTTCCATGTTCATACAGATAGCGGTGTAGATATTTCCATGTTCATACAGATAGCGGTGTAGATATTTCCATGTTCATACAGTTAGCGGTGTAGATATTTCCATGTTTATAGGGATAGTGGTGTAGTTATTTCCAAGTTTATAGAGACAGCGTTGTAGATATTTCCATGTTTATACAGATAGCGGTGAAGATATTTCCATGTTTATACACATTGCGGTGTAGATATTTCCATGTTTATACAGATAGCAATGTAGTTATTTCCATGTTTATACAGATAGTGGTGTAGATATTTCCATGTTCATACAGATAGCGTTGTAGATATTTCCATGTTCATACAGATATCGGTGTAGATATTTCCATGTTCATACAGATAGCGGTGTAGATATTTCCATGTTCATACAGTTAGCGGTGTAGATATTTCCATGTTCATATAGATGGCGGTGTAGATATTTACATGTTCATACAGAAGGCAGTGTAGGTATTTCCATGTTCGTACGAATGGCAGTGTAGATATTTCCATGTTCATACAGGTGGCGGTGTAGATATTTTCTTGTTTATACAGATAGCAGTGTAGTTATTTCCATTTTTACAGAGATAGCAGTGTAGATATTTCCAGTGATATACAGATAGCTGTGTAGATATTTGCATGTTCATACACATAGCAGTGTAGATAATTCCATGTTCGTACAGATAGCGGTGTAGATATTTCCATGCTCATACAGATAGCGGTGTAGATATTTCCATGTTCATACAGTTAGCGGTGTAGATATTTCCATGTTCATACAGATGGCGGTGTAGATATTTCCATGTTCATACAGATGGCGGTGTAGGTATTTCCATGTTCATACAGATGGCGGTGTAGATATTTCCATGTTCATAGAGATGGCGGTGTAGATATTTCCATGTTTATGCAGATTGCGGTATAGATATTTCCATGTTTATACAGATAACAGTGTAGATATTTCCATGTTTATAGAGATAGTGGTGTAGATAATTTCAATTTTATACTGATAGCAGTGTAGATATTTCCAAGTTCATACAAACAGCAGTGTAGATGTTTCCACGTTTAAAGAGATAGCGGTGTAGATATTTCCATGTTCATACAGGTGGCGGTGTAGATATTTCCGTGTTTATAGAGATGGCAGTGTAGATATTTTCATGCTAACGTAGATGGCGGTGTAGATATTTCCATGTTTACAGAGATAGCGTTGTAGACATTTCTATGTTTACACAGATAGCGGTGTGGATATTTCCATGTTTATGCAGATAGCGGTGTAGATATTTCCGTGTTCATGCAGATAGCGGTGTAGATATTTCCATGTTCATCTAGGTGCCGGTGTAGCTATATCCATGTTCATACAGATGGTGGTGAAGTTATTTCCATGTTCATACAGATGCTGGTGTAGATATTTCCTTGTTCATTCAAATGGCGGTGTAGATATTTCCATGTTCATAGAGATGGCGGTGTAGATATTTCCGAGTTCATACAAATGGCGGTGTAGATATTTCCATGTTCATAGAGATGGCACTGTAGATATTTCCATGTTTATACAGATAGCAGTGTAGATATTTCCATGTTTATAGAGATAGCAATGTAGATATTTCCATTGATATAGAGATAGCTGTGTAGATATTTGCATGTTCATACAGATAGCGGTGTAGATATTTCCATGTTCGTACAGATATCGGTGTAGATATTTCCATGTTCATACAGATAGCGGTGTAGATATTTCCATGTTCATACAGTTAGCGGTGTAGATATTTCCATGTTCATACAGATGGCGGTGTAGATATTTACATATTCATACAGATGGCGGTGTAGATATTTCCATGTTCGTACAGATGGCGGTGTAGATATTTCCATGTTCATAGAGATGGCGGTGTAGATATTTCCACGTTTATGCAGATAGCGATATAGATATTTCCATGTTTATACAGATGGTGGTGTAGATATTTCCATGTTTATAGAGATGGCGGTCTAGATATTTCCATGTTTACAGAGATAGTGGTGTAGTTATTTCCAAGTTTATAGACACAGCGTTGTAGGTATTTCCATGTTTATACAGATAGCGGTGAAGATATTTCCATGTTTATGCAGATAGCGGTGTAGATATTTCCATGTTTATAAAGATAGCAGTGTAGATATTTCCATGTTTATAGAGATAGTGGTGTAGATAATTTCAATTTTATACAGAGAGCAGTGTAGATATTTCCAAGTTCATACAGATAGCGGTGTAGATATTTCCACGTTTATAGAGATGGCGGTGCCGATATTTCCATGTTCATACAGAGGACGGTGTAGATATTTCCATGTTTATAGGGATGGCGGTGTAGATATTTTCATGTTTACACAGATGGCGGTGTAGATATTTCCATGTTTACACAGATGGCGGTGTAGACATTTCCATGTTTACACAGATAGCGGTGTGGATATTTCCATGTTTATACAGATAGCAGTGTAGATATTTCCATGTTTATACACATAGCCGTGCGGATATTTCCATGTTTATTCAGATAGCGGTGCGTATATTTCCATGTTTATACAGATAGTTGGGCAGATATTTCCATGTTTATACAGATAGCGGTATAGATATTTCCATCTTAATACAGATGGCAGTGTAGATATGTCCATGTTTGTACAGGTGGCGGTGTAGATATTTCCATGTTCATACAGATGGCAGTGTAGATATTTCGAAGTTTATTGAGATAGCGGTGTAGTTATTTCCATATTTATAGAGAAATCTGTGCAGATATTTCCATGTATATTCAGATAGCTGTGTAGATATTTCCATGTTTATACAGATAGCGGTGTAGATATTTCCATCTTAATACAGATGGCAGTGTAGATATGTCCATGTTTGTACAGGTGGCGGTGTAGATATTTCCATGTTCATACAGATGGCAGTGTAGATATTTCGAAGTTTATTGAGATAGCGTTGTAGTTATTTCCATATTTATAGAGAAATCTGTGTAGATATTTCCATGTATATTCAGATAGCTGTGTAGATAGATCCATGTTCATACAGATAGCGGTGTAGATATTTCCATGTTCATCCAGATGCTGGTGTACATATATCCATGTTCATATAGATGGCGGTGAAGATATTTCCATGTTCATACAGACGGTGGTGTAGATATTTCCATGTTCATACAAGTGGCGGTGTAGATATTTTCATGTTCATAGAGATGGCGGTGTAGATATTTCCATGTTCATACAAATGGCGGTGTAGATATTTCCATGTTCATAGAGATGGCGGTGTTGATATTTCCATATTTATAGAGATAGCAGTGTAGTTATTTCCATGTTTATGGAGATAGTAGTGTAAATATTTCCATTGATATACAGATAGCTGTGTAGATATTTGCATGTTCATAGAGATAGCGGTGTAGATATTTCCATGTTCATACGGATAGCGGTGTAGATATTTCCATGTTCATACAGATAGCGGTGTAGTTATTTCCATGTTCATACAGATAGCCGTGTAGATATTTCCATTTTCATACAGTTAGCGGTTTAGATATTTCCACGTTCATACAGATGGCGGTGTAGATATTTACATGTTCATACAGATGGCGGTGTAGTTATTTCCATGTTCGTACAGATAGCGGTGTAGATATTTCCATGTTCATACAGATAGCGGTGTAGATATTTCCATGTTCTTACAGATAGCGGTGTAGATGTTTCCATGTTCATACCAATAGCGGTGTAGACATTTCCATGTTCATATATTTAGCGGTGTAGATATTTCCATGTTCATACAGATGGTGAAGATATTTCCATGTTCATACAGATAGCGGTGTAGATATTTCCATGTTCATACAGTTAGCGGTGTTGATATTTCCATGTTTATACAGATAGCAGTGTAGTTATTTCCATGATTATAGAGATAGTGGTGTAGATAATTTCAATTTTATACAGAGAGCTGTGTAGATAGTTGCATGTTCATACACATAGCGGTGTAGATATTTCCATGTTCATACAAATGGCGGTGTAGATATTTCCATGTTCATACAAGTGGCGGTGTAGGTATTTCCATGTTTATACAGATGGCGGTGTAGATATTTCCATGTTTATACAGATAGCGGTGAAGATATTTCCATGTTTATACAGATAGCGGTTTAGATATTTAAATGTTAAAACAGATAGCAGTGTAGATATTTCCGTGTTTATAGAGATAGTGGTGTAGATAATTTCAATTTTATGCAGAGAGCAGTGTAGATATTTCCAAGTTCACACAGATAGCGGTGTAGATAATTCCACGTTTATAGAGATGGCGGTGTAGATATTTCCATGTTCATACAGATGGCGGTGTAGATATTTCCATGTTTATAGGGATGGCGGTATAGATATTTTCATGTTTACACAGATGGCGGTGTAGACATTTCCATGTTTACACAGCGGTGGGGATATTTCCATGTTTATACAGATAGTTGGGCAGATATTTCCATGTTTATACAGATAGCGGTGTAGATATTTCCATCTTAATACAGATGGCGGTGTAGATATGTCCATGTTTGTACAGATGGCGGTGTAGATATTTCCATGTTCATACAGATGGCGTTGTAGATATTTCGAAGTTTATAGAGGTAGCGATGTAGTTATTTCCATATTTGTAGACAAATCTATGTAGATATTCCCATGTATATTCAGATAGCTGTGTAGATATTTCCATGTTCATGCAGATAGCGGTTTAGGTATTTCCATGTTCATCCAGATGCCGGTGTACATATATCCATGTTCATACAGATGGCGGTGAAGATATTTCCATGTTCATACAGATGGTGGTGTAGATATTTCCATGTTCATACAAATGGCGGTGTAGATATTTCCATGTTCATAGAGATGGCGGTGTAGATATTTCCATATTTATACAGATAGCAGTGAAGTTATTTCCATGTTTATAGGCATAGCAGTGTAGATATTTTCATTGATATACAGATAGCTGTGTAGATATTTGAATGTTCATACAGATAGCGGTGTAGATATTTCCATGTTCATACAGATAGCGGTGTAGATATTTCCATGTTCATACAGATAGCAGTGTAGATATTTCCATGTCCATACAGATAGCAGTGTAGATATTTCCATGTCCATACAGATAGCGTTGTAGATATTTCCATGTTCATACAGTTAGCGGTGTAGATATTTCCACGTTCATACAGATGGCGGTGTAGATATTTACATGTTGATACAGATGGCGGTGTAGATATTTCCATGTTCATACAGATAGCGGTGTAGATATTTCCATGTTCATACAGATAGCGGTGTAGATATTTCCATGTTCATACAGATAGCGGTATAGATATTTCCATGTTCGTACCAATAGCGGTGTAGATATTTCCATGTTCATACAGATGGCGTTGTAGATATTTCGAAGTTTATAGAGGTAGCGCTGTAGTTATTTCCATATTTGTAGACAAATCTGTGTAGATATTCCCATGTATATTCATAGCTGTGTAGATATTTCCATGTTCATGCAGATAGCGGTTTAGGTATTTCCATGTTCATCCAGATGCCGGTGTACATATATCCATGTTCATACAGATGGCGGTGAAGATATTTCCATGTTCATACAGAAGGTGGTGTAGATATTTCCATGTTCATACAAATGGCGGTGTAGATATTTCCATGTTCATAGAGATGGCGGTGTAGATATTTCCATATTTATACAGATAGCAGTGAAGTTATTTCCATGTTTATAGGGATAGCAGTGTAGATATTTTCATTGATATACAGATAGCTGTGTAGATATTTGAATGTTCATACAGATAGCGGTGTAGATATTTCCATGTTCATACAGATAGCGGTGTAGATATTTCCATGTTCATACAGATAGCGGTGTAGATATTTCCATGTCCATACAGATAGCGGTGTAGATATTTCCATGTCCATACAGATAGCGTTGTAGATATTTCCATGTTCATACAGTTAGCGGTGTAGATATTTCCATGTTTATACAGATGGCGGTGTAGATATTTACATGTTGATACAGATGGCGGTGTAGATATTTCCATGTTCATACAGATAGCGGTGTAGATATTTCCATGTTCATACAGATAGTGGTGTAGATATTTCCATGTTCATACAGATAGCGGTATAGATATTTCCATGTTCATACCAATAGCGGAGTAGATATTTCCATGTTCATACAGTTAGCGGTGTAGATATTTCCATGTTCATACAGATGGCGGTGTAGATATTTACATGTTCATACAGATGGTGGTGTAGATATTTCCATGTTCGTACGGATGGCAGTGTAGATATTTCCATGTTCATACAGGTGGCGGTGTAGATATTTCCCTGTTTATACAGATGGCAGTGTAGTTATTTCCATGTTTGTAGTGATAGCAGTGTAGGTATTTCCATTGATATACAAATAGCTGTGTAGATATTTGCATGTTCATACTGATAGCGGTGTAGATATTTCCAAGTTCGTACAGATAGCGGTGTAGATGTTTCCATGTTCATACAGATAACGGTTTAGATATTTGCATGTTCATACTGATAGCGGTGTAGATATTTCCATGTTCATACAGGTAGCGGTGCAGATATTTCCATGCTCATACAGATGGCGGTGTAGATATTTACATGTTCATACAGATGGCAGTGTAGATATTTCCATGTTTGTACAGATGGCGGTGTAGATATTTCCATGTTCATAGAGATGGCGGTGTACATATTTCCATGTTTATGCAGATAGCGGTATAGATATTTCCCTGTTTATACAGACGGTGGTGTAGATATTTCCATGTTTATAGAGATGGCGGTCTAGATATTTCCATGTTTATGGAGATAGAGGTGTAGTTATTTCCAAGTTTATGGGACAGCGTTGTAGATATTTCCATGTTTATACAGATAGCGGTGAAGATATTTCCATGATTATACAGATAGCGTTGTAGATATTTCCATGTTTATACTGATAGCGGTGCAGATATTTCCATGTTTATACAGATAGCGGTGTAGATATTTCCATGTTTATACAGATAACCGTGTAGATATTTCCATGTTTATAGAGATAGTGGTGTAGATAATTTCAATTTTATACAGATAGCAGTGTAGATATTTCTAAGTTCATATAGATAGTGGTGTAGATATTTTCACCTTTATAGAGATGGCGGTGTAGATATTTCCATGTTCATACAGGTGGCGGTGTAGATATTTCCGTGTTTATAGAGATGGCAGTGTAGATATTTTCATGCTAACGTAGATGGCGGTGTAGATATTTCCATGTTTACAGAGATAGCGTTGTAGACATTTCTATGTTTACACAGATAGCGGTGTGGATATTTCCATGTTTATGCAGATAGCGGTGTAGATATTTCCGTGTTCATGCAGATAGCGGTGTAGATATTTCCATGTTCATCTAGGTGCCGGTGTAGCTATATCCATGTTCATACAGATGGTGGTGAAGTTATTTCCATGTTCATACAGATGCTGGTGTAGATATTTCCTTGTTCATTCAAATGGCGGTGTAGATATTTCCATGTTCATAGAGATGGCGGTGTAGATATTTCCGAGTTCATACAAATGGCGGTGTAGATATTTCCATGTTCATAGAGATGGCACTGTAGATATTTCCATGTTTATACAGATAGCAGTGTAGATATTTCCATGTTTATAGAGATAGCAATGTAGATATTTCCATTGATATAGAGATAGCTGTGTAGATATTTGCATGTTCATACAGATAGCGGTGTAGATATTTCCATGTTCGTACAGATATCGGTGTAGATATTTCCATGTTCATACAGATAGCGGTGTAGATATTTCCATGTTCATACAGATGACGGTGTAGATATTTCCATGTTCGTACAGATAACCGTGTAGATATTTCCATGTTCATACAGATAGCGGTGTAGATATTTCCATGTTCATACAGTTAGCGGTGTAGATATTTCCATGTTCATACAGATGGCGGTGTAGATATTTACATATTCATACAGATGGCGGTGTAGATATTTCCATGTTCGTACAGATGGCGGTGTAGATATTTCCATGTTCATAGAGATGGCGGTGTAGATATTTCCATGTTTATGCAGATAGCGATATAGATATTTCCATGTTTATACAGATGGTGGTGTAGATATTTCCATGTTTATAGAGATGGCGGTCTAGATATTTCCATGTTTACAGAGATAGTGGTGTAGTTATTTCCAAGTTTATAGACACAGCGTTGTAGGTATTTCCATGTTTATACAGATAGCGGTGAAGATATTTCCATGTTTATGCAGATAGCGGTGTAGATATTTCCATGTTTATAAAGATAGCAGTGTAGATATTTCCATGTTTATAGAGATAGTGGTGTAGATAATTTCAATTTTATACAGAGAGCAGTGTAGATATTTCCAAGTTCATACAGATAGCGGTGTAGATATTTCCACGTTTATAGAGATGGCGGTGCCGATATTTCCATGTTCATACAGAGGACGGTGTAGATATTTCCATGTTTATAGGGATGGCGGTGTAGATATTTTCATGTTTACACAGATGGCGGTGTAGATATTTCCATGTTTACACAGATGGCGGTGTAGACATTTCCATGTTTACACAGATAGCGGTGTGGATATTTCCATGTTTATACAGATAGCAGTGTAGATATTTCCATGTTTATACACATAGCCGTGCGGATATTTCCATGTTTATTCAGATAGCGGTGCGTATATTTCCATGTTTATACAGATAGTTGGGCAGATATTTCCATGTTTATACAGATAGCGGTATAGATATTTCCATCTTAATACAGATGGCAGTGTAGATATGTCCATGTTTGTACAGGTGGCGGTGTAGATATTTCCATGTTCATACAGATGGCAGTGTAGATATTTCGAAGTTTATTGAGATAGCGGTGTAGTTATTTCCATATTTATAGAGAAATCTGTGCAGATATTTCCATGTATATTCAGATAGCTGTGTAGATATTTCCATGTTTATACAGATAGCGGTGTAGATATTTCCATCTTAATACAGATGGCAGTGTAGATATGTCCATGTTTGTACAGGTGGCGGTGTAGATATTTCCATGTTCATACAGATGGCAGTGTAGATATTTCGAAGTTTATTGAGATAGCGTTGTAGTTATTTCCATATTTATAGAGAAATCTGTGTAGATATTTCCATGTATATTCAGATAGCTGTGTAGATAGATCCATGTTCATACAGATAGCGGTGTAGATATTTCCATGTTCATCCAGATGCTGGTGTACATATATCCATGTTCATATAGATGGCGGTGAAGATATTTCCATGTTCATACAGACGGTGGTGTAGATATTTCCATGTTCATACAAGTGGCGGTGTAGATATTTTCATGTTCATAGAGATGGCGGTGTAGATATTTCCATGTTCATACAAATGGCGGTGTAGATATTTCCATGTTCATAGAGATGGCGGTGTTGATATTTCCATATTTATAGAGATAGCAGTGTAGTTATTTCCATGTTTATGGAGATAGTAGTGTAAATATTTCCATTGATATACAGATAGCTGTGTAGATATTTGCATGTTCATAGAGATAGCGGTGTAGATATTTCCATGTTCATACGGATAGCGGTGTAGATATTTCCATGTTCATACAGATAGCGGTGTAGTTATTTCCATGTTCATACAGATAGCCGTGTAGATATTTCCATTTTCATACAGTTAGCGGTTTAGATATTTCCACGTTCATACAGATGGCGGTGTAGATATTTACATGTTCATACAGATGGCGGTGTAGTTATTTCCATGTTCGTACAGATAGCGGTGTAGATATTTCCATGTTCATACAGATAGCGGTGTAGATATTTCCATGTTCTTACAGATAGCGGTGTAGATATTTCCATGTTCATACCAATAGCGGTGTAGACATTTCCATGTTCATATATTTAGCGGTGTAGATATTTCCATGTTCATACAGATGGCGAAGATATTTCCATGTTCATACAGATAGCGGTGTAGATATTTCCATGTTCATACAGTTAGCGGTGTTGATATTTCCATGTTTATACAGATAGCAGTGTAGTTATTTCCATGATTATAGAGATAGTGGTGTAGATAATTTCAATTTTATACAGAGAGCTGTGTAGATAGTTGCATGTTCATACACATAGCGGTGTAGATATTTCCATGTTCATACAAATGGCGGTGTAGATATTTCCATGTTCATACAAGTGGCGGTGTAGGTATTTCCATGTTTATACAGATGGCGGTGTAGATATTTCCATGTTTATACAGATAGCGGTGAAGATATTTCCATGTTTATACAGATAGCGGTTTAGATATTTAAATGTTAAAACAGATAGCAGTGTAGATATTTCCGTGTTTATAGAGATAGTGGTGTAGATAATTTCAATTTTATGCAGAGAGCAGTGTAGATATTTCCAAGTTCACACAGATAGCGGTGTAGATAATTCCACGTTTATAGAGATGGCGGTGTAGATATTTCCATGTTCATACAGATGGCGGTGTAGATATTTCCATGTTTATAGGGATGGCGGTATAGATATTTTCATGTTTACACAGATGGCGGTGTAGATATTTCCATGTTTACACAGATAGCGGTGTAGACATTTCCATGTTTACACAGCGGTGGGGATATTTCCATGTTTATACAGATAGTTGGGCAGATATTTCCATGTTTATACAGATAGCAGTGTAGATATTTCCATCTTAATACAGATGGCGGTGTAGATATGTCCATGTTTGTACAGATGGCGGTGTAGATATTTCCATGTTCATACAGATGGCGTTGTAGATATTTCGAAGTTTATAGAGGTAGCGATGTAGTTATTTCCATATTTGTAGACAAATCTATGTAGATATTCCCATGTATATTCAGATAGCTGTGTAGATATTTCCATGTTCATGCAGATAGCGGTTTAGGTATTTCCATGTTCATCCAGATGCCGGTGTACATATATCCATGTTCATACAGATGGCGGTGAAGATATTTCCATGTTCATACAGATGGTGGTGTAGATATTTCCATGTTCATACAAATGGCGGTGTAGATATTTCCATGTTCATAGAGATGGCGTTGTAGATATTTCCATATTTATACAGATAGCAGTGAAGTTATTTCCATGTTTATAGGCATAGCAGTGTAGATATTTTCATTGATATACAGATAGCTGTGTAGATATTTGAATGTTCATACAGATAGCGGTGTAGATATTTCCATGTTCATACAGATAGCGGTGTAGATATTTCCATGTTCATACAGATAGCGGTGTAGATATTTCCATGTCCATACAGATAGCAGTGTAGATATTTCCATGTCCATACAGATAGCGTTGTAGATATTTCCATGTTCATACAGTTAGCGGTGTAGATATTTCCATGTTCATACAGATGGCGGTGTAGATATTTACATGTTGATACAGATGGCGGTGTAGATATTTCCATGTTCATACAGATAGCGGTGTAGATATTTCCATGTTCATACAGATAGCGGTGTAGATATTTCCATGTTCATACAGATAGCGGTATAGATATTTCCATGTTCGTACCAATAGCGGTGTAGATATTTCCATGTTCATACAGATGGCGTTGTAGATATTTCGAAGTTTATAGAGGTAGCGCTGTAGTTATTTCCATATTTGTAGACAAATCTGTGTAGATATTCCCATGTATATTCATAGCTGTGTAGATATTTCCATGTTCATGCAGATAGCGGTTTAGGTATTTCCATGTTCATCCAGATGCCGGTGTACATATATCCATGTTCATACAGATGGCGGTGAAGATATTTCCATGTTCATACAGAAGGTGGTGTAGATATTTCCATGTTCATACAAATGGCAGTGTAGATATTTCCATGTTCATAGAGATGGCGGTGTAGATATTTCCATATTTATACAGATAGCAGTGAAGTTATTTCCATGTTTATAGGGATAGCAGTGTAGATATTTTCATTGATATACAGATAGCTGTGCAGATATTTGAATGTTCATACAGATAGCGGTGTAGATATTTCCATGTTCATACAGATAGCGGTGTAGATATTTCCATGTTCATACAGTTAGCGCTGTAGATATTTCCATGTTTATAGGGATAGTGGTGTAGTTATTTCCAAGTTTATAGAGACAGCGTTGTAGATATTTCCATGTTTATACAGATAGCGGTGAAGATATTTCCATGTTTATACACATTGCGGTGGAGATATTTCCATGTTTATACAGATAGCAATGTAGTTATTTCCATGTTTATACAGATAGTGGTGTAGATATTTCCATGTTCATACAGATAGCGTTGTAGATATTTCCATGTTCATACAGATATCGGTGTAGATATTTCCATGTTCATACAGATAGCGGTGTAGATATTTCCATGTTCATACAGTTAGCGGTGTAGATATTTCCATGTTCATATAGATGGTGGTGTAGATATTTACATGTTCATACAGAAGGCAGTGTAGGTATTTCCATGTTCGTACGAATGGCAGTGTAGATATTTCCATGTTCATACAGGTGGCGGTGTAGATATTTTCTTGTTTATACAGATAGCAGTGTAGTTATTTCCATTTTTACAGAGATAGCAGTGTAGATATTTCCACTGATATACAGATAGCTGTGTAGATATTTGCATGTTCATACAGATAGCAGTGTAGATAATTCCATGTTCGTACAGATAGCGGTGTAGATATTTCCATGCTCATACAGATAGCGGTGTAGATATTTCCATGTTCATACAGTTAGCGGTGTAGATATTTCCATGTTCATACAGATGGCGGTGTAGATATTTCCATGTTCATACAGATGGCGGTGTAGATATTTCCATGTTCATACAGATGGCGGTGTAGATATTTCCATGTTCATAGAGATGGCGGTGTAGATATTTCCATGTTTATGCAGATTGCGGTATAGATATTTCCATGTTTATACAGATAACAGTGTAGATATTTCCATGTTTATAGAGATAGTGGTGTAGATAATTTCAATTTTATACTGATAGCAGTGTAGATATTTCCAAGTTCATACAAACAGCAGTGTAGATGTTTCCACGTTTATAGAGATGGCGGTGTAGATATTTCCATGTTCATACAGGTGGCGGTGTAGATATTTCCGTGTTTATAGAGATGGCAGTGTAGATATTTTCATGCTAACGTAGATGGCGGTGTAGATATTTCCATGTTTACAGAGATAGCGTTGTAGACATTTCTATGTTAACACAGATAGCGGTGTGGATATTTCCATGTTTATGCAGATAGCGGTGTAGATATTTCCGTGTTCATGCAGATAGCGGTGTAGATATTTCCATGTTCATCTAGGTGCCGGTGTAGCTATATCCATGTTCATACAGATGGTGGTGAAGTTATTTCCATGTTCATACAGATGCTGGTGTAGATATTTCCTTGTTCATTCAAATGGCGGTGTAGATATTTCCATGTTCATAGAGATGGCGGTGTAGATATTTCCGAGTTCATACAAATGGCGGTGTAGATATTTCCATGTTCATAGAGATGGCACTGTAGATATTTCCATGTTTATACAGATAGCAGTGTAGATATTTCCATGTTTATAGAGATAGCAATGTAGATATTTCCATTGATATAGAGATAGCTGTGTAGATATTTGCATGTTCATACAGATAGCGGTGTAGATATTTCCATGTTCGTACAGATATCGGTGTAGGTATTTCCATGTTCATACAGATAGCGGTGTAGATATTTTCATGTTCATACAGATGACGGTGTAGATATTTCCATGTTCGTACAGATAACCGTGTAGATATTTCCATGTTCATACAGATAGCGGTGTAGATATTTCCATGTTCATACAGTTAGCGGTGTAGATATTTCCATGTTCATACAGATGGCGGTGTAGATATTTACATATTCATACAGATGGCGGTGTAGATATTTCCATGTTCGTACAGATGGCGGTGTAGATATTTCCATGTTCATAGAGATGGCGGTGTAGATATTTCCATGTTTATGCAGATAGCGATATAGATATTTCCATGTTTATACAGACGGTGGTGTAGATATTTCCATGTTTATAGAGATGGCGGTCTAGATATTTCCATGTTTACAGAGATAGTGGTGTAGTTATTTCCAAGTTTATAGAGACAGCGTTGTAGGTATTTCCATGTTTATACAGATAGCGGTGAAGATATTTCCATGTTTATGCAGATAGCGGTGTAGATATTTCCATGTTTATAAAGATAGCAGTGTAGATATTTCCATGTTTATAGAGATAGTGGTGTAGATAATTTCAATTTTATACAGAGAGCAGTGTAGATATTTCCAAGTTCATACAGATAGCGGTGTAGATATTTCCACGTTTATAGAGATGGCGGTGCAGATATTTCCATGTTCATACAGAGGACGGTGTAGATATTTCCATGTTTATAGGGATGGCGGTGTAGATATTTTCATGTTTACACAGATGGCGGTGTAGATATTTCCATGTTTACACAGATGGCGGTGTAGACATTTCCATGTTTACACAGATAGCGGTGTGGATATTTCCATGTTTATACAGATAGCAGTGTAGATATTTCCATGTTTATACACATAGCCGTGCGGATATTTCCATGTTTATTCAGATAGCGGTGCGTATATTTCCATGTTTATACAGATAGTTGGGCAGATATTTCCATGTTTATACAGATAGCGGTGTAGATATTTCCATCTTAATACAGATGGCAGTGTAGATATGTCCATGTTTGTACAGGTGGCGGTGTAGATATTTCCATGTTCATACAGATGGCAGTGTAGATATTTTGAAGTTTATTGAGATAGCGGTGTAGTTATTTCCATATTTATAGAGAAATCTGTGCAGATATTTCCATGTATATTCAGATAGCTGTGTAGATATTTCCATGTTTATACAGATAGCGGTGTAGATATTTCCATCTTAATACAGATGGCAGTGTAGATATGTCCATGTTTGTACAGGTGGCGGTGTAGATATTTCCATGTTCATACAGATGGCAGTGTAGATATTTCGAAGTTTATTGAGATAGCGTTTTAGTTATTTCCATATTTATAGAGAAATCTGTGTAGATATTTCCATGTATATTCAGATAGCTGTGTAGATAGATCCATGTTCATACAGATAGCGGTGTAGATATTTCCATGTTCATCCAGATGCTGGTGTACATATATCCGTGTTCATATAGATGGCGGTGAAGATATTTCCATGTTCATACAGACGGTGGTGTAGATATTTCCATGTTCATACAAGTGGCGGTGTAGATATTTCCATGTTCATAGAGATGGCGGTGTAGATATTTCCATGTTCATACAAATGGCGGTGTGGATATTTCCATGTTCATAGAGATGGCGGTGTTGATATTTCCATATTTATAGAGATAGCAGTGTAGTTATTTCCATGTTTATGGAGATAGTAGTGTAAATATTTCCATTGATATACAGATAGCTGTGTAGATATTTGCATGTTCATAGAGATAGCGGTGTAGATATTTCCATGTTCATACGGATAGCGGTGTAGATATTTCCATGTTCATACAGATAGCGGTGTAGTTATTTCCATGTTCATACAGATAGCCGTGTAGATATTTCCATTTTCATACAGTTAGCGGTTTAGATATTTCCACGTTCATACAGATGGCGGTGTAGATATTTACATGTTCATACAGATGGCGGTGTAGTTATTTCCATGTTCGTACAGATAGCGGTGTAGATATTTCCATGTTCATACAGATAGCGGTGTAGATATTCCCATGTTCTTACAGATAGCGGTGTAGATATTTCCATGTTCATACCAATAGCGGTGTAGACATTTCCATGTTCATATATTTAGCGGTGTAGATATTTCCATGTTCATACAGATGGCGAAGATATTTCCATGTTCATACAGATAGCGGTGTAGATATTTCCATGTTCATACAGTTAGCGGTGTTGATATTTCCATGTTTATACAGATAGCAGTGTAGTTATTTCCATGATTATAGAGATAGTGGTGTAGATAATTTCAATTTTATACAGAGAGCTGTGTAGATAGTTGCATGTTCATACACATAGCGGTGTAGATATTTCCATGTTCATACAAATGGCGGTGTAGATATTTCCATGTTCATACAAGTGGCGGTGTAGGTATTTCCATGTTCATACAGATGGCGGTGTAGATATTTCCATGTTTATACAGATAGCGGTGAAGATATTTCCATGTTTATACAGATAGCGGTTTAGATATTTAAATGTTAAAACAGATAGCAGTGTAGATATTTCCGTGTTTATAGAGATAGTGGTGTAGATAATTTCAATTTTATGCAGAGAGCAGTGTAGATATTTCCAAGTTCACACAGATAGCGGTGTAGATAATTCCACGTTTATAGAGATGGCGGTGTAGATATTTCCATGTTCATACAGATGGCGGTGTAGATATTTCCATGTTTATAGGGATGGCGGTATAGATATTTTCATGTTTACACAGATGGCGGTGTAGATATTTCCATGTTTACACAGATAGCGGTGTAGACATTTCCATGTTTACACAGCGGTGGGGATATTTCCATGTTTATACAGATAGTTGGGCAGATATTTCCATGTTTATACAGATAGCGGTGTAGATATTTCCATCTTAATACAGATGGCGGTGTAGATATGTCCATGTTTGTACAGATGGCGGTGTAGATATTTCCATGTTCATACAGATGGCGTTGTAGATATTTCGAAGTTTATAGAGGTAGCGATGTAGTTATTTCCATATTTGTAGACAAATCTATGTAGATATTCCCATGTATATTCAGATAGCTGTGTAGATATTTCCATGTTCATGCAGATAGCGGTTTAGGTGTTTCCATGTTCATCCAGATGCCGGTGTACATATATCCATGTTCATACAGATGGCGGTGAAGATATTTCCATGTTCATACAGATGGTGGTGTAGATATTTCCATGTTCATACAAATGGCGGTGTAGATATTTCCATGTTCATAGAGATGGCGGTGTAGATATTTCCATATTTATACAGATAGCAGTGAAGTTATTTCCATGTTTATAGGCATAGCAGTGTAGATATTTTCATTGATATACAGATAGCTGTGTAGATATTTGAATGTTCATACAGATAGCGGTGTAGATATTTCCATGTTCATACAGATAGCGGTGTAGATATTTCCATGTTCATACAGATAGCAGTGTAGATATTTCCATGTCCATACAGATAGCAGTGTAGATATTTCCATGTCCATACAGATAGCGTTGTAGATATTTCCATGTTCATACAGTTAGCGGTGTAGATATTTCCATGTTCATACAGATGGCGGTGTAGATATTTACATGTTGATACAGATGGCGGTGTAGATATTTCCATGTTCATACAGATAGCGGTGTAGATATTTCCATGTTCATACAGATAGCGGTGTAGATATTTCCATGTTCATACAGATAGCGGTATAGATATTTCCATGTTCGTACCAATAGCGGTGTAGATATTTCCATGTTCATACAGATGGCGTTGTAGATATTTCGAAGTTTATAGAGGTAGCGCTGTAGTTATTTCCATATTTGTAGACAAATCTGTGTAGATATTCCCATGTATATTCATAGCTGTGTAGATATTTCCATGTTCATGCAGATAGCGGTTTAGGTATTTCCATGTTCATCCAGATGCCGGTGTACATATATCCATGTTCATACAGATGGCGGTGAAGATATTTCCATGTTCATACAGAAGGTGGTGTAGATATTTCCATGTTCATACAAATGGCGGTGTAGATATTTCCATGTTCATAGAGATGGCGGTGTAGATATTTCCATATTTATACAGATAGCAGTGAAGTTATTTCCATGTTTATAGGGATAGCAGTGTAGATATTTTCATTGATATACAGATAGCTGTGTAGATATTTCCATGTTCATACAGATAGCGGTGTAGATATTTCCATGTTCATACAGATAGCGGTGTAGATATTTCCATGTTCATACAGATAGCAGTGTAGATATTTCCATGTCCATACAGATAGCGGTGTAGATATTTCCATGTCCATACAGATAGCGTTGTAGATATTTCCATGTTCATACAGTTAGCGGTGTAGATATTTCCATGTTTATACAGATGGCGGTGTAAATATTTACATGTTGATACAGATGGCGGTGTAGATATTTCCATGTTCATACAGATAGCGGTGTAGATATTTCCATGTTCATACAGATAGTGGTGTAGATATTTCCATGTTCATACAGATAGCGGTATAGATATTTCCATGTTCATACCAATAGCGGAGTAGATATTTCCATGTTCATACAGTTAGCGGTGTAGATATTTCCATGTTCATACAGATGGCGGTGTAGATATTTACATGTTCATACAGATGGTGGTGTAGATATTTCCATGTTCGTACGGATGGCAGTGTAGATATTTCCATGTTCATACAGGTGGCGGTGTAGATATTTCCCTGTTTATACAGATGGCAGTGTAGTTATTTCCATGTTTGTAGTGATAGCAGTGTAGGTTTTTCCATTGATATACAAATAGCTGTGTAGATATTTGCATTTTCATACTGATAGCGGTGTAGATATTTCCAAGTTCGTACACATAGCGGTTTAGATGTTTCCATGTTCATACAGATAACGGTTTAGATATTTGCATTTTCATACTGATAGCGGTGTAGATATTTCCATGTTCATACAGGTAGCGGTGCAGATATTTCCATGCTCATACAGATGGCGGTGTAGATATTTACATGTTCATACAGATGGCAGTGTAGATATTTCCATGTTTGTACAGATGGCGGTGTAGATATTTCCATGTTCATAGAGATGGCGGTGTACATATTTCCATGTTTATGCAGATAGCGGTATAGATATTTCCCTGTTTATACAGACGGTGGTGTAGATATTTCCATGTTTATAGAGATGGCGGTCTAGATATTTCCATGTTTATGGAGATAGAGGTGTAGTTATTTCCAAGTTTATGGGACAGCGTTGTAGATATTTCCATCTTTATACAGATAGCGGTGAAGATATTTCCATGATTATACAGATAGCGTTGTAGATATTTCCATGTTTATACAGATAGCGGTGAAGATATTTCCATGTTTATACAGATAGCGGTGTAGATATTTCCATGTTTATACAGATAACCGTGTAGATATTTCCATGTTTATAGAGATAGTGGTGTAGATAATTTCAATTTTATACAGATAGCAGTGTAGATATTTCTAAGTTCATATAGATAGTGGTGTAGATATTTACACCTTTATAGAGATGGCTGTGTAGATATTTCCATGTTCATCCAGACGGCGGTGTAGATATTTCCATGTTCATACAGATGGCGGTTAAGATATTTCCATGTTCATACAGATGGCAGTGTAGATATTTCCATGTTCGTATAGATGGCGGTGTAGATATTTCCATGTTCATACACATGGCGGTGTAGATATTTCCATGGTCATAGAGATGGCGGTGTAGATATTTCCATGTTCAAACCAATGGCAGTGTAGATATTTCCATGTTCATATAGATGGCGGTGTAGATATTTCCATGTTCAAACCAATGGCAGTGTAGATATTTCCAAGTTCATACAGATAGCAGTGTAGATATTTCCATGTTGATACAGATAGGGGTGTAGATATTTCCATGTTCATACAGATAGCGGTGTAGATATTTCCATGTTCATACAGATAGCGGTGTAGATATTTCCATGTTCATACAGTTAGCGGTGTAGATATTTCCATGTTTATAGGGATAGTGGTGTAGTTATTTCCAAGTTTATAGAGACAGCGTTGTAGATATTTCCATGTTTATACAGATAGCGGTGAAGATATTTCCATGTTTACACACATTGCGGTGTAGATATTTCCATGTTTATACAGATAGCAATGTAGTTATTTCCATGTTTATACAGATAGTGGTGTAGATATTTCCATGTTCATACAGATAGCGTTGTAGATATTTCCATGTTCATACAGATATCGGTGTAGATATTTCCATGTTCATACAGATAGCGGTGTAGATATTTCCATGTTCATACAGTTAGCGGTGTAGATATTTCCATGTTCATATAGATGGCGGTGTAGATATTTACATGTTCATACAGAAGGCAGTGTAGGTATTTCCATGTTCGTACGAATGGCAGTGTAGATATTTCCATGTTCATACAGGTGGCGGTGTAGATATTTTCTTGTTTATACAGATAGTAGTGTAGTTATTTCCATTTTTACAGAGATAGCAGTGTAGATATTTCCACTGATATACAGATAGCTGTGTAGATATTTGCATGTTCATACACATAGCAGTGTAGATAATTCCATGTTCGTACAGATAGCGGTGTAGATATTTCCATGCTCATACAGATAGCGGTGTAGATATTTCCATGTTCATACAGTTAGCGGTGTAGATATTTCCATGTTCATACAGATGGCGGTGTAGATATTTCCATGTTCATACAGATGGCGGTGTAGATATTTCCATGTTCATACAGATGGCGGTGTAGATATTTCCATGTTCATAGAGATGGCGGTGTAGATATTTCCATGTTTATGCAGATTGCGGTATAGATATTTCCATGTTTATACAGATAACAGTGTAGATATTTCCATGTTTATAGAGATAGTGGTGTAGATAATTTCAATTTTATACTGATAGCAGTGTAGATATTTCCAAGTTCATACAAACAGCAGTGTAGATGTTTCCACGTTTATAGAGATGGCGGTGTAGATATTTCCATGTTCATACAGGTGGCGGTGTAGATATTTCCGTGTTTATAGAGATGGCAGTGTAGATATTTTCATGCTAACGTAGATGGCGGTGTAGATATTTCCATGTTTACAGAGATAGCGTTGTAGACATTTCTATGTTTACACAGATAGCGGTGTGGATATTTCCATGTTTATGCAGATAGCGGTGTAGATATTTCCGTGTTCATGCAGATAGCGGTGTAGATATTTCCATGTTCATCTAGGTGCCGGTGTAGCTATATCCATGTTCATACAGATGGTGGTGAAGTTATTTCCATGTTCATACAGATGCTGGTGTAGATATTTCCTTGTTCATTCAAATGGCGGTGTAGATATTTCCATGTTCATAGAGATGGCGGTGTAGATATTTCCGAGTTCATACAAATGGCGGTGTAGATATTTCCATGTTCATAGAGATGGCACTGTAGATATTTCCATGTTTATACAGATAGCAGTGTAGATATTTCCATGTTTATAGAGATAGCAATGTAGATATTTCCATTGATATAGAGATAGCTGTGTAGATATTTGCATGTTCATACAGATAGCGGTGTAGATATTTCCATGTTCGTACAGATATCGGTGTAGATATTTCCATGTTCATACAGATAGCGGTGTAGATATTTCCATGTTCATACAGATGACGGTGTAGATATTTCCATGTTCGTACAGATAACCGTGTAGATATTTCCATGTTCATACAGATAGCGGTGTAGATATTTCCATGTTCATACAGTTAGCGGTGTAGATATTTCCATGTTCATACAGATGGCGGTGTAGATATTTACATATTCATACAGATGGCGGTGTAGATATTTCCATGTTCGTACAGATGGCGGTGTAGATATTTCCATGTTCATAGAGATGGCGGTGTAGATATTTCCATGTTTATGCAGATAGCGATATAGATATTTCCATGTTTATACAGATGGTGGTGTAGATATTTCCATGTTTATAGAGATGGCGGTCTAGATATTTCCATGTTTACAGTGATAGTGGTGTAGTTATTTCCAAGTTTATAGAGACAGCGTTGTAGGTATTTCCATGTTTATACAGATAGCGGTGAAGATATTTCCATGTTTATGCAGATAGCGGTGTAGATATTTCCATGTTTATAAAGATAGCAGTGTAGATATTTCCATGTTTATAGAGATAGTGGTGTAGATAATTTCAATTTTATACAGAGAGCAGTGTAGATATTTCCAAGTTCATACAGATAGCGGTGTAGATATTTCCACGTTTATAGAGATGGCGGTGCAGATATTTCCATGTTCATACAGAGGACGGTGTAGATATTTCCATGTTTATAGGGATGGCGGTGTAGATATTTTCATGTTTACACAGATGGCGGTGTAGATATTTCCATGTTTACACAGATGGCGGTGTAGACATTTCCATGTTTACACAGATAGCGGTGTGGATATTTCCATGTTTATACAGATAGCAGTGTAGATATTTCCATGTTTATACACATAGCCGTGCGGATATTTCCATGTTTATTCAGATAGCGGTGCGTATATTTCCATGTTTATACAGATAGTTGGGCAGATATTTCCATGTTTATACAGATAGCGGTATAGATATTTCCATCTTAATACAGATGGCAGTGTAGATATGTCCATGTTTGTACAGGTGGCGGTGTAGATATTTCCATGTTCATACAGATGGCAGTGTAGATATTTCGAAGTTTATTGAGATAGCGGTGTAGTTATTTCCATATTTATAGAGAAATCTGTGCAGATATTTCCATGTATATTCAGATAGCTGTGTAGATATTTCCATGTTTATACAGATAGCGGTGTAGATATTTCCATCTTAATACAGATGGCAGTGTAGATATGTCCATGTTTGTACAGGTGGCGGTGTAGATATTTCCATGTTCATACAGATGGCAGTGTAGATATTTCGAAGTTTATTGAGATAGCGTTGTAGTTATTTCCATATTTATAGAGAAATCTGTGTAGATATTTCCATGTATATTCAGATAGCTGTGTAGATAGATCCATGTTCATACAGATAGCGGTGTAGATATTTCCATGTTCATCCAGATGCTGGTGTACATATATCCATGTTCATATAGATGGCGGTGAAGATATTTCCATGTTCATACAGACGGTGGTGTAGATATTTCCATGTTCATACAAGTGGCGGTGTAGATATTTTCATGTTCATAGAGATGGCGGTGTAGATATTTCCATGTTCATACAAATGGCGGTGTAGATATTTCCATGTTCATAGAGATGGCGGTGTTGATATTTCCATATTTATAGAGATAGCAGTGTAGTTATTTCCATGTTTATGGAGATAGTAGTGTAAATATTTCCATTGATATACAGATAGCTGTGTAGATATTTGCATGTTCATAGAGATAGCGGTGTAGATATTTCCATGTTCATACGGATAGCGGTGTAGATATTTCCATGTTCATACAGATAGCGGTGTAGTTATTTCCATGTTCATACAGATAGCCGTGTAGATATTTCCATTTTCATACAGTTAGCGGTTTAGATATTTCCACGTTCATACAGATGGCGGTGTAGATATTTACATGTTCATACAGATGGCGGTGTAGTTATTTCCATGTTCGTACAGATAGCGGTGTAGATATTTCCATGTTCATACAGATAGCGGTGTAGATATTTCCATGTTCTTACAGATAGCGGTGTAGATATTTCCATGTTCATACCAATAGCGGTGTAGACATTTCCATGTTCATATATTTAGCGGTGTAGATATTTCCATGTTCATACAGATGGCGAAGATATTTCCATGTTCATACAGATAGCGGTGTAGATATTTCCATGTTCATACAGTTAGCGGTGTTGATATTTCCATGTTTATACAGATAGCAGTGTAGTTATTTCCATGATTATAGAGATAGTGGTGTAGATAATTTCAATTTTATACAGAGAGCTGTGTAGATAGTTGCATGTTCATACACATAGCGGTGTAGATATTTCCATGTTCATACAAATGGCGGTGTAGATATTTCCATGTTCATACAAGTGGCGGTGTAGGTATTTCCATGTTCATACAGATGGCGGTGTAGATATTTCCATGTTTATACAGATAGCGGTGAAGATATTTCCATGTTTATACAGATAGCGGTTTAGATATTTAAATGTTAAAACAGATAGCAGTGTAGATATTTCCGTGTTTATAGAGATAGTGGTGTAGATAATTTCAATTTTATGCAGAGAGCAGTGTAGATATTTCCAAGTTCACACAGATAGCGGTGTAGATAATTCCACGTTTATAGAGATGGCGGTGTAGATATTTCCATGTTCATACAGATGGCGGTGTAGATATTTCCATGTTTATAGGGATGGCGGTATAGATATTTTCATGTTTACACAGATGGCGGTGTAGATATTTCCATGTTTACACAGATAGCGGTGTAGACATTTCCATGTTTACACAGCGGTGGGGATATTTCCATGTTTATACAGATAGCTGGGCAGATATTTCCATGTTTATACAGATAGCGGTGTAGATATTTCCATCTTAATACAGATGGCGGTGTAGATATGTCCATGTTTGTACAGATGGCGGTGTAGATATTTCCATGTTCATACAGATGGCGTTGTAGATATTTCGAAGTTTATAGAGGTAGCGATGTAGTTATTTCCATATTTGTAGACAAATCTATGTAGATATTCCCATGTATATTCAGATAGCTGTGTAGATATTTCCATGTTCATGCAGATAGCGGTTTAGGTATTTCCATGTTCATCCAGATGCCGGTGTACATATATCCATGTTCATACAGATGGCGGTGAAGATATTTCCATGTTCATACAGATGGTGGTGTAGATATTTCCATGTTCATACAAATGGCGGTGTAGATATTTCCATGTTCATAGAGATGGCGGTGTAGATATTTCCATATTTATACAGATAGCAGTGAAGTTATTTCCATGTTTATAGGCATAGCAGTGTAGATATTTTCATTGATATACAGATAGCTGTGTAGATATTTGAATGTTCATACAGATAGCGGTGTAGATATTTCCATGTTCATACAGATAGCGGTGTAGATATTTCCATGTTCATACAGATAGCGGTGTAGATATTTCCATGTCCATACAGATAGCAGTGTAGATATTTCCATGTCCATACAGATAGCGTTGTAGATATTTCCATGTTCATACAGTTAGTGGTGTAGATATTTCCATGTTCATACAGATGGCGGTGTAGATATTTACATGTTGATACAGATGGCGGTGTAGATATTTCCATGTTCATACAGATAGCGGTGTAGATATTTCCATGTTCATACAGATAGCGGTGTAGATATTTCCATGTTCATACAGATAGCGGTATAGATATTTCCATGTTCGTACCAATAGCGGTGTAGATATTTCCATGTTCATACAGATGGCGTTGTAGATATTTCGAAGTTTATAGAGGTAGCGCTGTAGTTATTTCCATATTTGTAGACAAATCTGTGTAGATATTCCCATGTATATTCATAGCTGTGTAGATATTTCCATGTTCATGCAGATAGCGGTTTAGGTATTTCCATGTTCATCCAGATGCCGGTGTACATATATCCATGTTCATACAGATGGCGGTGAAGATATTTCCATGTTCATACAGAAGGTGGTGTAGATATTTCCATGTTCATACAAATGGCGGTGTAGATATTTCCATGTTCATAGAGATGGCGGTGTAGATATTTCCATATTTATACAGATAGCAGTGAAGTTATTTCCATGTTTATAGGGATAGCAGTGTAGATATTTTCATTGATATACAGATAGCTGTGTAGATATTTGAATGTTCATACAGATAGCGGTGTAGATATTTCCATGTTCATACAGATAGCGGTGTAGATATTTCCATGTTCATACAGTTAGCGGTGTAGATATTTCCATGTTTATAGGGATAGTGGTGTAGTTATTTCCAAGTTTATAGAGACAGCGTTGTAGATATTTCCATGTTTATACAGATAGCGGTGAAGATATTTCCATGTTTATACACATTGCGGTGGAGATATTTCCATGTTTATACAGATAGCAATGTAGTTATTTCCATGTTTATACAGATAGTGGTGTAGATATTTCCATGTTCATACAGATAGCGTTGTAGATATTTCCATGTTCATACAGATATCGGTGTAGATATTTCCATGTTCATACAGATAGCGGTGTAGATATTTCCATGTTCATACAGTTAGCGGTGTAGATATTTCCATGTTCATATAGATGGCGGTGTAGATATTTACATGTTCATACGGAAGGCAGTGTAGGTATTTCCATGTTCGTACGAATGGCAGTGTAGATATTTCCATGTTCATACAGGTGGCGGTGTAGATATTTTCTTGTTTATACAGATAGCAGTGTAGTTATTTCCATTTTTACAGAGATAGCAGTGTAGATATTTCCACTGATATACAGATAGCTGTGTAGATATTTGCATGTTCATACAGATAGCAGTGTAGATAATTCCATGTTCGTACAGATAGCGGTGTAGATATTTCCATGCTCATACAGATAGCGGTGTAGATATTTCCATGTTCATACAGTTAGCGGTGTAGATATTTCCATGTTCATACAGATGGCGGTGTAGATATTTCCATGTTCATACAGATGGCGGTGTAGATATTTCCATGTTCATACAGATGGCGGTGTAGATATTTCCATGTTCATAGAGATGGCGGTGTAGATATTTCCATGTTTATGCAGATTGCGGTATAGATATTTCCATGTTTATACAGATAACAGTGTAGATATTTCCATGTTTATAGAGATAGTGGTGTAGATAATTTCAATTTTATACTGATAGCAGTGTAGATATTTCCAAGTTCATACAAACAGCAGTGTAGATGTTTCCACGTTTATAGAGATGGCGGTGTAGATATTTCCATGTTCATACAGGTGGCGGTGTAGATATTTCCGTGTTTATAGAGATGGCAGTGTAGATATTTTCATGCTAACGTAGATGGCGGTGTAGATATTTCCATGTTTACAGAGATAGCGTTGTAGACATTTCTATGTTTACACAGATAGCGGTGTGGATATTTCCATGTTTATGCAGATAGCGGTGTAGATATTTCCGTGTTCATGCAGATAGCGGTGTAGATATTTCCATGTTCATCTAGGTGCCGGTGTAGCTATATCCATGTTCATACAGATGGTGGTGAAGTTATTTCCATGTTCATACAGATGCTGGTGTAGATATTTCCTTGTTCATTCAAATGGCGGTGTAGATATTTCCATGTTCATAGAGATGGCGGTGTAGATATTTCCGAGTTCATACAAATGGCGGTGTAGATATTTCCATGTTCATAGAGATGGCACTGTAGATATTTCCATCTTTATACAGATAGCAGTGTAGATATTTCCATGTTTATAGAGATAGCAATGTAGATATTTCCATTGATATAGAGATAGCTGTGTAGATATTTGCATGTTCATACAGATAGCGGTGTAGATATTTCCATGTTCGTACAGATATCGGTGTAGGTATTTCCATGTTCATACAGATAGCGGTGTAGATATTTCCATGTTCATACAGATGACATTGTAGATATTTCCATGTTCGTACAGATAACCGTGTAGATATTTCCATGTTCATACAGATAGCGGTGTAGATATTTCCATGTTCATACAGTTAGCGGTGTAGATATTTCCATGTTCATACAGATGGCGGTGTAGATATTTACATATTCATACAGATGGCGGTGTAGATATTTCCATGTTCGTACAGATGGCGGTGTAGATATTTCCATGTTCATAGAGATGGCGGTGTAGATATTTCCATGTTTATGCAGATAGCGATATAGATATTTCCATGTTTATACAGATGGTGGTGTAGATATTTCCATGTTTATAGAGATGGCGGTCTAGATATTTCCATGTTTACAGAGATAGTGGTGTAGTTATTTCCAAGTTTATAGAGACAGCGTTGTAGGTATTTCCATGTTTATACAGATAGCGGTGAAGATATTTCCATGTTTATGCAGATAGCGGTGTAGATATTTCCATGTTTATAAAGATAGCAGTGTAGATATTTCCATGTTTATAGAGATAGTGGTGTAGATAATTTCAATTTTATACAGAGAGCAGTGTAGATATTTCCAAGTTCATACAGATAGCGGTGTAGATATTTCCACGTTTATAGAGATGGCGGTGCAGATATTTCCATGTTCATACAGAGGACGGTGTAGATATTTCCATGTTTATAGGGATGGCGGTGTAGATATTTTCATGTTTACACAGATGGCGGTGTAGATATTTCCATGTTTACACAGATGGCGGTGTAGACATTTCCATGTTTACACAGATAGCGGTGTGGATATTTCCATGTTTATACAGATAGCAGTGTAGATATTTCCATGTTTATACACATAGCCGTGCGGATATTTCCATGTTTATTCAGATAGCGGTGCGTATATTTCCATGTTTATACAGATAGTTGGGCAGATATTTCCATGTTTATACAGATAGCGGTATAGATATTTCCATCTTAATACAGATGGCAGTGTAGATATGTCCATGTTTGTACAGGTGGCGGTGTAGATATTTCCATGTTCATACAGATGGCAGTGTAGATATTTCGAAGTTTATTGAGATAGCGGTGTAGTTATTTCCATATTTATAGAGAAATCTGTGCAGATATTTCCATGTATATTCAGATAGCTGTGTAGATATTTCCATGTTTATACAGATAGCGGTGTAGATATTTCCATCTTAATACAGATGGCAGTGTAGATATGTCCATGTTTGTACAGGTGGCGGTGTAGATATTTCCATGTTCATACGGATGGCAGTGTAGATATTTCGAAGTTTATTGAGATAGCGTTGTAGTTATTTCCATATTTATAGAGAAATCTGTGTAGATATTTCCATGTATATTCAGATAGCTGTGTAGATAGATCCATGTTCATACAGATAGCGGTGTAGATATTTCCATGTTCATCCAGATGCTGGTGTACATATATCCATGTTCATATAGATGGCGGTGAAGATATTTCCATGTTCATACAGACGGTGGTGTAGATATTTCCATGTTCATACAAGTGGCGGTGTAGATATTTTCATGTTCATAGAGATGGCGGTGTAGATATTTCCATGTTCATACAAATGGCGGTGTAGATATTTCCATGTTCATAGAGATGGCGGTGTTGATATTTCCATATTTATAGAGATAGCAGTGTAGTTATTTCCATGTTTATGGAGATAGTAGTGTAAATATTTCCATTGATATACAGATAGCTGTGTAGATATTTGCATGTTCATAGAGATAGCGGTGTAGATATTTCCATGTTCATACGGATAGCGGTGTAGATATTTCCATGTTCATACAGATAGCGGTGTAGTTATTTCCATGTTCATACAGATAGCCGTGTAGATATTTCCATTTTCATACAGTTAGCGGTTTAGATATTTCCACGTTCATACAGATGGCGGTGTAGATATTTACATGTTCATACAGATGGTGGTGTAGTTATTTCCATGTTCGTACAGATAGCGGTGTAGATATTTCCATGTTCATACAGATAGCGGTGTAGATATTTCCATGTTCTTACAGATAGCGGTGTAGATATTTCCATGTTCATACCAATAGCGGTGTAGACATTTCCATGTTCATATATTTAGCGGTGTAGATATTTCCATGTTCATACAGATGGCGAAGATATTTCCATGTTCATACAGATAGCGGTGTAGATATTTCCATGTTCATACAGTTAGCGGTGTTGATATTTCCATGTTTATACAGATAGCAGTGTAGTTATTTCCATGATTATAGAGATAGTGGTGTAGATAATTTCAATTTTATACAGAGAGCTGTGTAGATAGTTGCATGTTCATACACATAGCGGTGTAGATATTTCCATGTTCATACAAATGGCGGTGTAGATATTTCCATGTTCATACAAGTGGCGGTGTAGGTATTTCCATGTTCATACAGATGGCGGTGTAGATATTTCCATGTTTATACAGATAGCGGTGAAGATATTTCCATGTTTATACAGATAGCGGTTTAGATATTTAAATGTTAAAACAGATAGCAGTGTAGATATTTCCGTGTTTATAGAGATAGTGGTGTAGATAATTTCAATTTTATGCAGAGAGCAGTGTAGATATTTCCAAGTTCACACAGATAGCGGTGTAGATAATTCCACGTTTATAGAGATGGCGGTGTAGATATTTCCATGTTCATACAGATGGCGGTGTAGATATTTCCATGTTTATAGGGATGGCGGTATAGATATTTTCATGTTTACACAGATGGCGGTGTAGATATTTCCATGTTTACACAGATAGCGGTGTAGACATTTCCATGTTTACACAGCGGTGGGGATATTTCCATGTTTATACAGATAGTTGGGCAGATATTTCCTTGTTTATACAGATAGCGGTGTAGATATTTCCATCTTAATACAGATGGCGGTGTAGATATGTCCTTGTTTGTACAGATGGCGGTGTAGATATTTCCATGTTCATACAGATGGCGTTGTAGATATTTCGAAGTTTATAGAGGTAGCGATGTAGTTATTTCCATATTTGTAGACAAATCTATGTTGATATTCCCATGTATATTCAGATAGCTGTGTAGATATTTCCATGTTCATGCAGATAGCGGTTTAGGTATTTCCATGTTCATCCAGATGCCGGTGTACATATATCCATGTTCATACAGATGGCGGTGAAGATATTTCCATGTTCATACAGATGGTGGTGTAGATATTTCCATGTTCATACAAATGGCGGTGTAGATATTTCCATGTTCATAGAGATGGCGGTGTAGATATTTCCATATTTATACAGATAGCAGTGAAGTTATTTCCATGTTTATAGGCATAGCAGTGTAGATATTTTCATTGATATACAGATAGCTGTGTAGATATTTGAATGTTCATACAGATAGCGGTGTAGATATTTCCATGTTCATACAGATAGCGGTGTAGATATTTCCATGTTTATACAGATAGCGGTGTAGATATTTCCATGTCCATACAGATAGCAGTGTAGATATTTCCATGTCCATACAGATAGCGTTGTAGATATTTCCATGTTCATACAGTTAGCGGTGTAGATATTTCCATGTTCATACAGATGGCGGTGTAGATATTTACATGTTGATACAGATGGCGGTGTAGATATTTCCATGTTCATACAGATAGCGGTGTAGATATTTCCATGTTCATACAGATAGCGGTGTAGATATTTCCATGTTCATACAGATAGCGGTATAGATATTTCCATGTTCGTACCAATAGCGGTGTAGATATTTCCATGTTCATACAGATGGCGTTGTAGATATTTCGAAGTTTATAGAGGTAGCGCTGTAGTTATTTCCATATTTGTAGACAAATCTGTGTAGATATTCCCATGTATATTCATAGCTGTGTAGATATTTCCATGTTCATGCAGATAGCGGTTTAGGTATTTCCATGTTCATCCAGATGCCGGTGTACATATATCCATGTTCATACAGATGGCGGTGAAGATATTTCCATGTTCATACAGAAGGTGGTGTAGATATTTCCATGTTCATACAAATGGCGGTGTAGATATTTCCATGTTCATAGAGATGGCGGTGTAGATATTTCCATATTTATACAGATAGCAGTGAAGTTATTTCCATGTTTATAGGGATAGCAGTGTAGATATTTTCATTGATATACAGATAGCTGTGTAGATATTTGAATGTTCATACAGATAGCGGTGTAGATATTTCCATGTTCATACAGATAGCGGTGTAGATATTTCCATGTTCATACAGATAGCAGTGTAGATATTTCCATGTCCATACAGATAGCGGTGTAGATATTTCCATGTCCATACAGATAGCGTTGTAGATATTTCCATGTTCATACAGTTAGCGGTGTAGATATTTCCATGTTTATACAGATGGCGGTGTAGATATTTACATGTTGATGCAGATGGCGGTGTAGATATTTCCATGTTCATACAGATAGCGGTGTAGATATTTCCATGTTCATACAGATAGTGGTGTAGATATTTCCATGTTCATACAGATAGCGGTATAGATATTTCCATGTTCATACCAATAGCGGTGTAGATATTTCCATGTTCATACAGTTAGCGGTGTAGATATTTCCATGTTCATACAGATGGCGGTGTAGATATTTACATGTTCATACAGATGGCGGTGTAGATATTTCCATGTTCGTACGGATGGCAGTGTAGATATTTCCATGTTCATACAGGTGGCGGTGTAGATATTTCCCTGTTTATACAGATGGCGGTGTAGTTATTTCCCTGTTTGTAGTGATAGCAGTGTAGGTATTTCCATTGATATACAAATAGCTGTGTAGATATTTGCACGTTCATACTGATAGCGGTGTAGATATTTCCAAGTTCGTACAGATAGCGGTGTAGATGTTTCCATGTTCATACAGATAACGGTTTAGATATTTGCATGTTCATACTGATAGCGGTGTAGATATTTCCATGTTCATACAGGTAGCGGTGCAGATATTTCCATGCTCATACAGATGGCGGTGTAGATATTTACATGTTCATACAGATGGCAGTGTAGATATTTCCATGTTTGTACAGATGGCGGTGTAGATATTTCCATGTTCATAGAGATGGCGGTGTAGATATTTCCATATTTATACAGATAGCAGTGAAGTTATTTCCATGTTTATAGGGATAGCAGTGTAGATATTTTCATTGATATACAGATAGCTGTGTAGATATTTGAATGTTCATACAGATAGCGGTGTAGATATTTCCATGTTCATACAGATAGCGGTGTAGATATTTCCATGTTCATACAGTTAGCGGTGTAGATATTTCCATGTTTATAGGGATAGTGGTGTAGTTATTTCCAAGTTTATAGAGACAGCGTTGTAGATATTTCCATGTTTATACAGATAGCGGTGAAGATATTTCCATGTTTATACACATTGCGGTGGAGATATTTCCATGTTTATACAGATAGCAATGTAGTTATTTCCATGTTTATACAGATAGTGGTGTAGATATTTCCATGTTCATACAGATAGCGTTGTAGATATTTCCATGTTCATACAGATATCGGTGTAGATATTTCCATGTTCATACAGATAGCGGTGTAGATATTTCCATGTTCATACAGTTAGCGGTGTAGATATTTCCATGTTCATATAGATGGCGGTGTAGATATTTACATGTTCATACGGAAGGCAGTGTAGGTATTTCCATGTTCGTACGAATGGCAGTGTAGATATTTCCATGTTCATACAGGTGGCGGTGTAGATATTTTCTTGTTTATACAGATAGCAGTGTAGTTATTTCCATTTTTACAGAGATAGCAGTGTAGATATTTCCACTGATATACAGATAGCTGTGTAGATATTTGCATGTTCATACAGATAGCAGTGTAGATAATTCCATGTTCGTACAGATAGCGGTGTAGATATTTCCATGCTCATACAGATAGCGGTGTAGATATTTCCATGTTCATACTGTTAGCGGTGTAGATATTTCCATGTTCATACAGATGGCGGTGTAGATATTTCCATGTTCATACAGATGGCGGTGTAGATATTTCCATGTTCATACAGATGGCGGTGTAGATATTTCCATGTTCATAGAGATGGCGGTGTAGATATTTCCATGTTTATGCAGATTGCGGTATAGATATTTCCATGTTTATACAGATAACAGTGTAGATATTTCCAGGTTTATAGAGATAGTGGTGTAGATAATTTCAATTTTATACTGATAGCAGTGTAGATATTTCCAAGTTCATACAAACAGCAGTGTAGATGTTTCCACGTTTATAGAGATGGCGGTGTAGATATTTCCATGTTCATACAGGTGGCGGTGTAGATATTTCCGTGTTTATAGAGATGGCAGTGTAGATATTTTCATGCTAACGTAGATGGCGGTGTAGATATTTCCATGTTTACAGAGATAGCGTTGTAGACATTTCTATGTTTACACAGATAGCGGTGTGGATATTTCCATGTTTATGCAGATAGCGGTGTAGATATTTCCGTGTTCATGCAGATAGCGGTGTAGATATTTCCATGTTCATCTAGGTGCCGGTGTAGCTATATCCATGTTCATACAGATGGTGGTGAAGTTATTTCCATGTTCATACAGATGCTGGTGTAGATATTTCCTTGTTCATTCAAATGGCGGTGTAGATATTTCCATGTTCATAGAGATGGCGGTGTAGATATTTCCGAGTTCATACAAATGGCGGTGTAGATATTTCCATGTTCATAGAGATGGCACTGTAGATATTTCCATGTTTATACAGATAGCAGTGTAGATATTTCCATGTTTATAGAGATAGCAATGTAGATATTTCCATTGATATAGAGATAGCTGTGTAGATATTTGCATGTTCATACAGATAGCGGTGTAGATATTTCCATGTTCGTACAGATATCGGTGTAGGTATTTCCATGTTCATACAGATAGCGGTGTAGATATTTCCATGTTCATACAGATGACATTGTAGATATTTCCATGTTCGTACAGATAACCGTGTAGATATTTCCATGTTCATACAGATAGCGGTGTAGATATTTCCATGTTCATACAGTTAGCGGTGTAGATATTTCCATGTTCATACAGATGGCGGTGTAGATATTTACATATTCATACAGATGGCGGTGTAGATATTTCCATGTTCGTACAGATGGCGGTGTAGATATTTCCATGTTCATAGAGATGGCGGTGTAGATATTTCCATGTTTATGCAGATAGCGATATAGATATTTCCATGTTTATACAGATGGTGGTGTAGATATTTCCATGTTTATAGAGATGGCGGTCTAGATATTTCCATGTTTACAGAGATAGTGGTGTAGTTATTTCCAAGTTTATAGAGACAGCGTTGTAGGTATTTCCATGTTTATACAGATAGCGGTGAAGATATTTCCATGTTTATGCAGATAGCGGTGTAGATATTTCCATGTTTATAAAGATAGCAGTGTAGATATTTCCATGTTTATAGAGATAGTGGTGTAGATAATTTCAATTTTATACAGAGAGCAGTGTAGATATTTCCAAGTTCATACAGATAGAGGTGTAGATATTTCCACGTTTATAGAGATGGCGGTGCAGATATTTCCATGTTCATACAGAGGACGGTGTAGATATTTCCATGTTTATAGGGATGGCGGTGTAGATATTTTCATGTTTACACAGATGGCGGTGTAGATATTTCCATGTTTACACAGATGGCGGTGTAGACATTTCCATGTTTACACAGATAGCGGTGTGGATATTTCCATGTTTATACAGATAGCAGTGTAGATATTTCCATGTTTATACACATAGCCGTGCGGATATTTCCATGTTTATTCAGATAGCGGTGCGTATATTTCCATGTTTATACAGATAGTTGGGCAGATATTTCCATGTTTATACAGATAGCGGTATAGATATTTCCATCTTAATACAGATGGCAGTGTAGATATGTCCATGTTTGTACAGGTGGCAGTGTAGATATTTCCATGTTCATACAGATGGCAGTGTAGATATTTCGAAGTTTATTGAGATAGCGGTGTAGTTATTTCCATATTTATAGAGAAATCTGTGCAGATATTTCCATGTATATTCAGATAGCTGTGTAGATAGATCCATGTTCATACAGATAGCGGTGTAGATATTTCCATGTTCATCCAGATGCTGGTGTACATATATCCATGTTCATATAGATGGCGGTGAAGATATTTCCATGTTCATACAGACGGTGGTGTAGATATTTCCATGTTCATACAAGTGGCGGTGTAGATATTTTCATGTTCATAGAGATGGCGGTGTAGATATTTCCATGTTCATACAAATGGCGGTGTAGATATTTCCATGTTCATAGAGATGGCGGTGTTGATATTTCCATATTTATAGAGATAGCAGTGTAGTTATTTCCATGTTTATGGAGATAGTAGTGTAAATATTTCCATTGATATACAGATAGCTGTGTAGATATTTGCGTGTTCATAGAGATAGCGGTGTAGATATTTCCATGTTCATACGGATAGCGGTGTAGATATTTCCATGTTCATACAGATAGCGGTGTAGTTATTTCCATGTTCATACAGATAGCCGTGTAGATATTTCCATTTTCATACAGTTAGCGGTTTAGATATTTCCACGTTCATACAGATGGCGGTGTAGATATTTACATGTTCATACAGATGGCGGTGTAGTTATTTCCATGTTCGTACAGATAGCGGTGTAGATATTTCCATGTTCATACAGATAGCGGTGTAGATATTTCCATGTTCTTACAGATAGCGGTGTAGATATTTCCATGTTCATACCAATAGCGGTGTAGACATTTCCATGTTCATATATTTAGCGGTGTAGATATTTCCATGTTCATACAGATGGCGAAGATATTTCCATGTTCATACAGATAGCGGTGTAGATATTTCCATGTTCATACAGTTAGCGGTGTTGATATTTCCATGTTTATACAGATAGCAGTGTAGTTATTTCCATGATTATAGAGATAGTGGTGTAGATAATTTCAATTTTATACAGAGAGCTGTGTAGATAGTTGCATGTTCATACACATAGCGGTGTAGATATTTCCATGTTCATACAAATGGCGGTGTAGATATTTCCATGTTCATACAAGTGGCGGTGTAGGTATTTCCATGTTCATACAGATGGCGGTGTAGATATTTCCATGTTTATACAGATAGCGGTGAAGATATTTCCATGTTTATACAGATAGCGGTTTAGATATTTAAATGTTAAAACAGATAGCAGTGTAGATATTTCCGTGTTTATAGAGATAGTGGTGTAGATAATTTCAATTTTATGCAGAGAGCAGTGTAGATATTTCCAAGTTCACACAGATAGCGGTGTAGATAATTCCACGTTTATAGAGATGGCGGTGTAGATATTTCCATGTTCATACAGATGGCGGTGTAGATATTTCCATGTTTATAGGGATGGCGGTATAGATATTTTCATGTTTACACAGATGGCGGTGTAGATATTTCCATGTTTACACAGATAGCGGTGTAGACATTTCCATGTTTACACAGCGGTGGGGATATTTCCATGTTTATACAGATAGTTGGGCAGATATTTCCATGTTTATACAGATAGCGGTGTAGATATTTCCATCTTAATACAGATGGCGGTGTAGATATGTCCATGTTTGTACAGATGGCGGTGTAGATATTTCCATGTTCATACAGATGGTGTTGTAGATATTTCGAAGTTTATAGAGGTAGCGATGTAGTTATTTCCATATTTGTAGACAAATCTATGTAGATATTCCCATGTATATTCAGATAGCTGTGTAGATATTTCCATGTTCATGCAGATAGCGGTTTAGGTATTTCCATGTTCATCCAGATGCCGGTGTACATATATCCATGTTCATACAGATGGCGGTGAAGATATTTCCATGTTCATACAGATGGTGGTGTAGATATTTCCATGTTCATACAAATGGCGGTGTAGATATTTCCATGTTCATAGAGATGGCGGTGTAGATATTTCCATATTTATACAGATAGCAGTGAAGTTATTTCCATGTTTATAGGCATAGCAGTGTAGATATTTTCATTGATATACAGATAGCTGTGTAGATATTTGAATGTTCATACAGATAGCGGTGTAGATATTTCCATGTTCATACAGATAGCGGTGTAGATATTTCCATGTTCATACAGATAGCGGTGTAGATATTTCCATGTCCATACAGATAGCAGTGTAGATATTTCCATGTCCATACAGATAGCGTTGTAGATATTTCCATGTTCATACAGTTAGCGGTGTAGATATTTCCATGTTCATACAGATGGCGGTGTAGATATTTACATGTTGATACAGATGGCGGTGTAGATATTTCCATGTTCATACAGATAGCGGTGTAGATATTTCCATGTTCATACAGATAGCGGTGTAGATATTTCCATGTTCATACAGATAGCGGTATAGATATTTCCATGTTCGTACCAATAGCGGTGTAGATATTTCCATGTTCATACAGATGGCGTTGTAGATATTTCGAAGTTTATAGAGGTAGCGCTGTAGTTATTTCCATATTTGTAGACAAATCTGTGTAGATATTCCCATGTATATTCATAGCTGTGTAGATATTTCCATGTTCATGCAGATAGCGGTTTAGGTATTTCCATGTTCATCCAGATGCCGGTGTACATATATCCATGTTCATACAGATGGCGGTGAAGATATTTCCATGTTCATACAGAAGGTGGTGTAGATATTTCCATGTTCATACAAATGGCGGTGTAGATATTTCCATGTTCATAGAGATGGCGGTGTAGATATTTCCATATTTATACAGATAGCAGTGAAGTTATTTCCATGTTTATAGGGATAGCAGTGTAGATATTTTCATTGATATACAGATAGCTGTGTAGATATTTGAATGTTCATACAGATAGCGGTGTAGATATTTCCATGTTCATACAGATAGCGGTGTAGATATTTCCATGTTCATACAGTTAGCGGTGTAGATATTTCCATGTTTATAGGGATAGTGGTGTAGTTATTTCCAAGTTTATAGAGACAGCGTTGTAGATATTTCCATGTTTATACAGATAGCGGTGAAGATATTTCCATGTTTATACACATTGCGGTGGAGATATTTCCATGTTTATACAGATAGCAATGTAGTTATTTCGATGTTTATACAGATAGTGGTGTAGATATTTCCATGTTCATACAGATAGCGTTGTAGATATTTCCATGTTCATACAGATATCGGTGTAGATATTTCCATGTTCATACAGATAGCGGTGTAGATATTTCCATGTTCATACAGTTAGCGGTGTAGATATTTCCATGTTCATATAGATGGCGGTGTAGATATTTACATGTTCATACAGAAGGCAGTGTAGGTATTTCCATGTTCGTACGAATGGCAGTGTAGATATTTCCATGTTCATACAGGTGGCGGTGTAGATATTTTCTTGTTTATACAGATAGCAGTGTAGTTATTTCCATTTTTACAGAGATAGCAGTGTAGATATTTCCACTGATATACAACTAGCTGTGTAGATATTTGCATGTTCATACAGATAGCAGTGTAGATAATTCCATGTTCGTACAGATAGCGGTGTAGATATTTCCATGCTCATACAGATAGCGGTGTAGATATTTCCATGTTCATACAGTTAGCGGTGTAGATATTTCCATGTTCATACAGATGGCGGTGTAGATATTTCCATGTTCATACAGATGGCGGTGTAGATATTTCCATGTTCATACAGATGGCGGTGTAGATATTTCCATGTTCATAGAGATGGCGGTGTAGATATTTCCATGTTTATGCAGATTGCGGTATAGATTTTTCCATGTTTATACAGATAACAGTGTAGATATTTCCATGTTTATAGAGATAGTGGTGTAGATAATTTCAATTTTATACTGATAGCAGTGTAGATATTTCCAAGTTCATACAAACAGCAGTGTAGATGTTTCCACGTTTATAGAGATGGCGGTGTAGATATTTCCATGTTCATACAGGTGGCGGTGTAGATATTTCCGTGTTTATAGAGATGGCAGTGTAGATATTTTCATGCTAACGTAGATGGCGGTGTAGATATTTCCATGTTTACAGAGATAGCGTTGTAGACATTTCTATGTTTACACAGATAGCGGTGTGGATATTTCCATGTTTATGCAGATAGCGGTGTAGATATTTCCGTGTTCATGCAGATAGCGGTGTAGATATTTCCATGTTCATCTAGGTGCCGGTGTAGCTATATCCATGTTCATACAGATGGTGGTGAAGTTATTTCCATGTTCATACAGATGCTGGTATAGATATTTCCTTGTTCATTCAAATGGCGGTGTAGATATTTCCATGTTCATAGAGATGGCGGTGTAGATATTTCCGAGTTCATACAAATGGCCGTGTAGATATTTCCATGTTCATAGAGATGGCACTGTAGATATTTCCATGTTTATACAGATAGCAGTGTAGATATTTCCATGTTTATAGAGATAGCAATGTAGATATTTCCATTGATATAGAGATAGCTGTGTAGATATTTGCATGTTCATAAAGATAGCGGTGTAGATATTTCCATGTTCGTACAGATATCGGTGTAGATATTTCCATGTTCATACAGATAGCGGTGTAGATATTTCCATGTTCATACAGATGACGGTGTAGATATTTCCATGTTCGTACAGATAACCGTGTAGATATTTCCATGTTCATACAGATAGCGGTGTAGATATTTCCATGTTCATACAGTTAGCGGTGTAGATATTTCCATGTTCATACAGATGGCGGTGTAGATATTTACATATTCATACAGATGGCGGTGTAGATATTTCCATGTTCGTACAGATGGCGGTGTAGATATTTCCATGTTCATAGAGATGGCGGTGTAGATATTTCCATGTTTATGCAGATAGCGATATAGATATTTCCATGTTTATACAGATGGTGGTGTAGATATTTCCATGTTTATAGAGATGGCGGTCTAGATATTTCCATGTTTACAGAGATAGTGGTGTAGTTATTTCCAAGTTTATAGAGACAGCGTTGTAGGTATTTCCATGTTTATACAGATAGCGGTGAAGATATTTCCATGTTTATGCAGATAGCGGTGTAGATATTTCCATGTTTATAAAGATAGCAGTGTAGATATTTCCATGTTTATAGAGATAGTGGTGTAGATAATTTCAATTTTATACAGAGAGCAGTGTAGATATTTCCAAGTTCATACAGATAGCGGTGTAGATATTTCCACGTTTATAGAGATGGCGGTGCAGATATTTCCATGTTCATACAGAGGACGGTTTAGATATTTCCATGTTTATAGGGATGGCGGTGTAGATATTTTCATGTTTACACAGATGGCGGTGTAGATATTTCCATGTTTACACAGATGGCGGTGTAGACATTTCCATGTTTACACAGATAGCGGTGTGGATATTTCCATGTTTATACAGATAGCAGTGTAGATATTTCCATGTTTATACACATAGCCGTGCGGATATTTCCATGTTTATTCAGATAGCGGTGCGTATATTTCCATGTTTACACAGATAGTTGGGCAGATATTTCCATGTTTATACAGATAGCGGTATAGATATTTCCATCTTAATACAGATGGCAGTGTAGATATGTCCATGTTTGTACAGGTGGCGGTGTAGATATTTCCATGTTCATACAGATGGCAGTGTAGATATTTCGAAGTTTATTGAGATAGCGGTGTAGTTATTTCCATATTTATAGAGAAATCTGTGCAGATATTTCCATGTATATTCAGATAGCTGTGTAGATATTTCCATGTTTATACAGATAGCGGTGTAGATATTTCCATCTTAATACAGATGGCAGTGTAGATATGTCCATCTTTGTACAGGTGGCGGTGTAGATATTTCCATGTTCATACAGATGGCAGTGTAGATATTTCGAAATTTATTGAGATAGCGTTGTAGTTATTTCCATATTTATAGAGAAATCTGTGTAGATATTTCCATGTATATTCAGATAGCTGTGTAGATAGATCCATGTTCATACAGATAGCGGTGTAGATATTTCCATGTTCATCCAGATGCTGGTGTACATATATCCATGTTCATATAGATGGCGGTGAAGATATTTCCATGTTCATACAGACGGTGGTGTAGATATTTCCATGTTCATACAAGTGGCGGTGTAGATATTTTCATGTTCATAGAGATGGCGGTGTAGATATTTCCATGTTCATACAAATGGCGGTGTAGATATTTCCATGTTCATAGAGATGGCGGTGTTGATATTTCCATATTTATAGAGATAGCAGTGTAGTTATTTCCATGTTTATGGAGATAGTAGTGTAAATATTTCCATTGATATACAGATAGCTGTGTAGATATTTGCATGTTCATAGAGATAGCGGTGTAGATATTTCCATGTTCATACGGATAGCGGTGTAGATATTTCCATGTTCATACAGATAGCGGTGTAGTTATTTCCATGTTCATACAGATAGCCGTGTAGATATTTCCATTTTCATACAGTTAGCGGTTTAGATATTTCCACGTTCATACAGATGGCGGTGTAGATATTTACATGTTCATACAGATGGCGGTGTAGTTATTTCCATGTTCGTACAGATAGCGGTGTAGATATTTCCATGTTCATTCAGATAGCGGTGTAGATATTTCCATGTTCTTACAGATAGCGGTGTAGATATTTCCATGTTCATACCAATAGCGGTGTAGACATTTCCATGTTCATATATTTAGCGGTGTAGATATTTCCATGTTCATACAGATGGCGAAGATATTTCCATGTTCATACAGATATCGGTGTAGATATTTCCATGTTCATACAGTTAGCGGTGTTGATATTTCCATGTTTATACAGATAGCAGTGTAGTTATTTCCATGATTATAGAGATAGTGGTGTAGATAATTTCAATTTTATACAGAGAGCTGTGTAGATAGTTGCATGTTCATACACATAGCGGTGTAGATATTTCCATGTTCATACAAATGGCGGTGTAGATATTTCCATGTTCATACAAGTGGCGGTGTAGGTATTTCCATGTTCATACAGATGGCGGTGTAGATATTTCCATGTTTATACAGATAGCGGTGAAGATATTTCCATGTTTATACAGATAGCGGTTTAGATATTTAAATGTTAAAACAGATAGCAGTGTAGATATTTCCGTGTTTATAGAGATAGTGGTGTAGATAATTTCAATTTTATGCAGAGAGCAGTGTAGATATTTCCAAGTTCACACAGATAGCGGTGTAGATAATTCCACGTTTATAGAGATGGCGGTGTAGATATTTCCATGTTCATACAGATGGCGGTGTAGATATTTCCATGTTTATAGGGATGGCGGTATAGATATTTTCATGTTTACACAGATGGCGGTGTAGATATTTCCATGTTTACACAGATAGCGGTGTAGACATTTCCATGTTTACACAGCGGTGGGGATATTTCCATGTTTATACAGATAGTTGGGCAGATATTTCCTTGTTTATACAGATAGCGGTGTAGATATTTCCATCTTAATACAGATGGCGGTGTAGATAAGTCCATGTTTGTACAGATGGCGGTGTAGATATTTCCATGTTCATACAGATGGCGTTGTAGATATTTCGAAGTTTATAGAGGTAGCGATGTAGTTATTTCCATATTTGTAGACAAATCTATGTAGATATTCCCATGTATATTCAGATAGCTGTGTAGATATTTCCATGTTCATGCAGATAGCGGTTTAGGTATTTCCATGTTCATCCAGATGCTGGTGTACATATATCCATGTTCATACAGATGGCGGTGAAGATATTTCCATGTTCATACAGATGGTGGTGTAGATATTTCCATGTTCATACAAATGGCGGTGTAGATATTTCCATGTTCAGAGAGATGGCGGTGTAGATATTTCCATATTTATACAGATAGCAGTGAAGTTATTTCCATGTTTATAGGCATAGCAGTGTAGATATTTTCATTGATATACAGATAGCTGTGTAGATATTTGAATGTTCATACAGATAGCGGTGTAGATATTTCCATGTTCATACAGATAGCGGTGTAGATATTTCCATGTTCATACAGATAGCGGTGTAGATATTTCCATGTCCATACAGATAGCAGTGTAGATATTTCCATGTCCATACAGATAGCGTTGTAGATATTTCCATGTTCATACAGTTAGCGGTGTAGATATTTCCATGTTCATACAGATGGCGGTGTAGATATTTACATGTTGATACAGATGGCGGTGTAGATATTTCCATGTTCATACAGATAGCGGTGTAGATATTTCCATGTTCATACAGATAGCGGTGTAGATATTTCCATGTTCATACAGATAGCGGTATAGATATTTCCATGTTCGTACCAATAGCGGTGTAGATATTTCCATGTTCATACAGATGGCGTTGTAGATATTTCGAAGTTTATAGAGGTAGCGCTGTAGTTATTTCCATATTTGTAGACAAATCTGTGTAGATATTCCCATGTATATTCATAGCTGTGTAGATATTTCCATGTTCATGCAGATAGCGGTTTAGGTATTTCCATGTTCATCCAGATGCCGGTGTACATATATCCATGTTCATACAGATGGCGGTGAAGATATTTCCATGTTCATACAGAAGGTGGTGTAGATATTTCCATGTTCATACAAATGGCGGTGTAGATATTTCCATGTTCATAGAGATGGCGGTGTAGATATTTCCATATTTATACAGATAGCAGTGAAGTTATTTCCATGTTTATAGGGATAGCAGTGTAGATATTTTCATTGATATACAGATGGCGGTGTAGATATTTCCATGTTCATACAGATAGCGGTGTAGATATTTCCATGTTCATACAGATAGTGGTGTAGATATTTCCATGTTCATACAGATAGCGGTATAGATATTTCCATGTTCATACCAATAGCGGTGTAGATATTTCCATGTTCATACAGTTAGCGGTGTAGATATTTCCATGTTCATACAGATGGCGGTGTAGATATTTACATGTTCATACAGATGGCGGTGTAGATATTTCCATGTTCGTACGGATGGCAGTGTAGATATTTCCATGTTCATACAGGTGGCGGTGTAGATATTTCCCTGTTTATACAGATGGCAGTGTAGTTATTTCCATGTTTGTAGTGATAGCAGTGTAGGTATTTCCATTGATATACAAATAGCTGTGTAGATATTTGCATGTTCATACTGATAGCGGTGTAGATATTTCCAAGTTCGTACAGATAGCGGTGTAGATGTTTCCATGTTCATACAGATAACGGTTTAGATATTTGCATGTTCATACTGATAGCGGTGTAGATATTTCCATGTTCATACAGGTAGCGGTGCAGATATTTCCATGCTCATACAGATGGCGGTGTAGATATTTACATGTTCATACAGATGGCAGTGTAGATATTTCCATGTTTGTACAGATGGCGGTGTAGATATTTCCATGTTCATAGAGATGGCGGTGTACATATTTCCATGTTTATGCAGATAGCGGTATAGATATTTCCCTGTTTATACAGACGGTGGTGTAGATATTTCCATGTTTATAGAGATGGCGGTCTAGATATTTCCATGTTTATGGAGATAGAGGTGTAGTTATTTCCAAGTTTATGGGACAGCGTTGTAGATATTTCCATGTTTATACAGATAGCGGTGAAGATATTTCCATGTTTATACAGATAGCGTTGTAGATATTTCCATGTTTATACAGATAGCGGTGAAGATATTTCCATGTTTATACAGATAGCGGTGTAGATATTTCCATGTTTATACAGATAACCGTGTAGATATTTCCATGTTTATAGAGATAGTGGTGTAGATAATTTCAATTTTATACAGATAGCAGTGTAGATATTTCTAAGTTCATATAGATAGTGGTGTAGATATTTACACCTTTATAGAGATGGCTGTGTAGATATTTCCATGTTCATCCAGACGGCGGTGTAGATATTTCCATGTTCATACAGATGGCGGTTAAGATATTTCCATGTTCATACAGATGGCAGTGTAGATATTTCCATGTTCGTATAGATGGCGGTGTAGATATTTCCATGTTCATACAAATGGCGGTGTAGATATTTCCATGGTCATAGAGATGGCGGTGTAGATATTTCCATGTTCAAACCAATGGCAGTGTAGATATTTCCATGTTCATATAGATGGCGGTGTAGATATTTCCATGTTCAAACCAATGGCAGTGTAGATATTTCCAAGTTCATACAGATAGCAGTGTAGATATTTCCATGTTGATACAGATAGGGGTGTAGATATTTCCATGTTCATACAGATAGCGGTGTAGATATTTCCATGTTCATACAGATAGCGGTGTAGATATTTCCATGTTCATACAGTTAGCGGTGTAGATATTTCCATGTTTATAGAGATAGTGGTGTAGTTATTTCCAAGTTTATAGAGACAGCGTTGTAGATATTTCCATGTTTATACAGATAGCGGTGAAGATATTTCCATGTTTATACACATTGCGGTGTAGATATTTCCATGTTTATACAGATAGCAATGTAGTTATTTCCATGTTTATACAGATAGTGGTGTAGATATTTCCATGTTCATACAGATAGCGTTGTAGATATTTCCATGTTCATACAGATATCGGTGTAGATATTTCCATGTTCATACAGATAGCGGTGTAGATATTTCCATGTTAATACAGTTAGCGGTGTAGATATTTCCATGTTCATATAGATGGCGGTGTAGATATTTACATGTTCATACAGAAGGCAGTGTAGGTCTTTCCATGTTCGTACGAATGGCAGTGTAGATATTTCCATGTTCATACAGGTGGCGGTCTAGATATTTTCTTGTTTATACAGATAGCAGTGTAGTTATTTCCATTTTTACAGAGATAGCAGTGTAGATATTTCCACTGATATACAGATAGCTGTGTAGATATTTGCATGTTCATACAGATAGCAGTGTAGATAATTCCATGTTCGTACAGATAGCGGTGTAGATATTTCCATGCTCATACAGATAGCGGTGTAGATATTTCCATGTTCATACAGTTAGCGGTGTAGATATTTCCATGTTCATACAGATGGCGGTGTAGATATTTACATGTTCATACAGATGGCGGTGTAGATATTTCCATGTTCATACAGATGGCGGTGTAGATATTTCCATGTTCATAGAGATGGCGGTGTAGATATTTCCATGTTTATGCAGATAGCGGTATAGATATTTCCATGTTTATACAGATGGTGGTGTAGATATTTCTATGTTTATAGAGATGGCGGTCTTGATATTTCCATGTTTGCAGAGATAGTGGTGTAATTATTTCCAACTTTATAGAGACAGCGTTGTAGATATTTCCATGTTTATACAGATAGCGGTGAAGATATTTCCATGTTTATACAGATAGCGGTGTAGATATTTCCATGTTTATACAGATAGCAGTGCAGATATTTCCATGTTTATAGAGATAGTGGTGTAGATAATTTCAAATTTATACAGAGAGCAGTGTAGATATTTCCAAGTTCATACAGATAGCGGTGTAGATATTTCCACGTTTATAGAGATAGCGGTGTAGATATTTCCATGTTCATACAGATAGCGGTGTAGATATTTCCAAGTTCATACAGATAACGGTGTAGATATTTCCATGTTCATACAGATGGCGGTGTAGATATTTACATGTTCATACAGATCTCGGTGTAGATATTTCCATGTTCGTACGGATGGCAGTGTAGATATTTCCATGTTCATACAGGTGGCGGTGTAGATATTTCCATGTTTATACAGATAGCGGTGAAGATATTTCCATGTTTATACAGAGAGCGGTGTAGATAATTCCATGTTTATACAGATAGCAGTGTAGATATTTCCATGTTTATAGAGATAGTGGTGTAGATAATTTCAATTTTATACTGAGAGCAGTGTAGATATTTGCAAGTTCATACAGATAGCCGTGTAGATATTTCCACGTTTATAGAGAAGGCGGTGTAGATATTTCCATGTTCACACAGATGGCGGTGTAGATATTTCCATGTTTATAGGGATGGCGGTGTAGATATTTTCATGCTTACACAGATGGCGGTGTAGATATTTCCATGTTTACACAGATAGCGGTGTAGACATTTCCATGTTTACACAGATGGCGGTTTGGATATTTCCACGTTTATGCAGATAGCAGTGTAGATATTTCCATGTTTATAAAGATAGCGGTGCGGATATTTCCATGTTTATACAGATATTTGGGCAGTTATTTCCATGTTTATACAGATAGCGGTGTAGATATTTCCATGTTTATACACATTGCGGTGTAGATATTTCCATGTTTATACAGATAGCAGTGTAGATATTTCCATGTTTAAAGAGATAGCGGTGTAGATAATTTCAATTTTATACAGATAGCTGGGTAGATATTTCCATGTTCGTACAGATAACGGTGTAGATATTTCCATGTTCATACAGATAGCGTTGTAGATATTTCCATGTTCATACCAATAGCGGTGTGGATATTTCCATGTACATACAGTTAGCGGTGTAGATATGTCCATGTTCGTTCAGATGGCGGTGTAGATATTTCCATGTTCATACAGATGGCAGTGTAGATATTCCTAATTTTATAGAGATAGCCCTGTAGATATTTCCAAACTTATAGAGAAATCTGTGTAGATGTTTCCATGTATATTCAGATAGCTGTGTAGATATTTCCAAGTTAATGCAGATAGCGGTGTAGATATTTCCATGTTCATCCAGATGCCAGTGAAATTATATCCATGTTCATACAGATGGCGATGAATATATTTCCATGTTCATACAGATGGCGGGGTAGATATTTCCATGTTCATACAAATGGCGGTGTAGATATTTCCATGTTCATAGAGATGGCGGTGTAGATATTTCCATGTTCATACAAATGGCGGTGTAGATATTTCCATGTTCATAGAGGTGGCGGTGTAGAAATTTCCATGTTTATACAGATAGCAGTGTAGTTATTTCCATGTTTATAGTGATAGTGGTGTAGATAATTTCAATTTCATACAGATAGCTGTGTAGATATTTGCATGTTCATACAGATAGCGGTGTAGATATGTCCATGTTCATACAGATAGCGATGTAGATATTTCCATGTTCATACAGGTAGCGGTGTAGATGTTTCCATGTTCATGCAGAAAGCGGTGTAGATATTTCTATGTTCATACCAATAGCGGTGTAGATATTTCCATGTCCATATACTTAGCGGTGTAGATATTTCCATGTTCATACAGATGGCGGTGTAGTTATTTCCATGTTCTTACAGATGGCGGTGTAGATATTTCCATGTTCCTACGGATGGCAGTGTAGATATTTCCATGTTCGTACAGATAGTGGTGTAGATATGTCCATGTTCATACAGATAACGGTGTAGATATTTCCATGTTCATACAGATAGCGGTGTAGATATTTCCATGTTCATACAGTTAGCGGTGTAGATATTTCCATGTTCATACATATGGCGGTGGAGATATATCCATGTTCATACAGACGGCGGTGTAGGTATTTCCATGTTCGTACAGATGGCCGTGTAGATATTTCCATGTTTATGCAGATAGCGGTATAGTTATTTCCATGTTCATACAGATGGCGGTATAGATATTTCCATGTTCATACAGATGGCGGTGTAGATATTTCCAAGTTCGTACAGATGGCGGTGTAGATACTTCCATGTTCATAGAGATGGCGGTGTAGATATTTCCATGTTTATGCAGATAGAGGTATAGATATTTCCATGTTTCTACAGATGGTGGTGTAGATATTTCCATGTTTATAGAGATGGCGGTCTAGATATTTAAATGTTTATAGAGATAGTGGTGTAGTTATTTCCAAGTTTATAGAGACAGCGTTGTAGATGTTTCCATGTTTATACAGATAGCGGTGAAGATATTTCCATGTTTATACAGAGAGAAGTGTAGATATTTCCATGTTTATAGAGATAGTGATGTAGATAATTTCAATTTTATACAGATAGCAGTGTAGATATTTCCAAGTTCATACAGATAGCAATGTAGATATTTCCATGTTTATAGAGATACCAGTGTAGATATTTCCATTGATATACAGATAGCTGTGTAGATATTTGCATGTTCATACAGAAAGCGGTGTAGATATTTCCATGTTCATACAGAGGGCGGTGTAGATATTTCCATGTTCATACAGATAGCGGTGAAGATATTTCCATGTTCATACAGACAGCGGTGTACATATTTCCATGTTCATACAGATAGCGGTGTAGATATTTCCATGTTCATACAATTAGCGGTGTAGATATTTCCATGTTCATACAGATGGCGGTGTAGATATTTACATGTTCATACAGATGGCAGTGTAGATATTTCCATGTTCGTGCGGATGGCAGTGTAGATATTTCCATGTTGATACAGGCGGCGGTTTAGATATTTCCATGTTTATACAGATAGCAGTGTAGTTATTTCCATGTTTATAGAGATAGCAGTGTAGATATTTCCATGTTCATACAAATGGCGGTGTAGATATTTCGATGTTCATAGAGATGGCGGTGTAGATATTTCCATGTTCATACAGTTACCGTGTAGATATTTCCATGTTCATACGGAGGGCGGTGTAGTTATTTCCATGTTCGTATGGATGGCAGTGTAGATATTTCCATATTCATTCAGGTGGCGGTGTAGATATTTCCATGTTTATACAGATAGCAGTGTAGTTATTTCCATGTTTATAGAGATAGCATTGTAGATATTTCCATTGATATACAGATAGCTGTGTAGATATTTGCATGTTCGTACAGGTAGCGGTTTAGATATTTCCGTGTTCATACACAGAGCGGTGTAGATATTTCCATGTTCATACAGATAGCGGTGTAGTTATTTCCATGTTCATACAGATAGCGGTGTAGATATTTCCATTTTCATACAGATAGCGTTGTAGATATTTCCATGCTCATACAGTCAGCGGTGTAGATATTTCCATGTTCATACAGATGGCATTGTAGATATTTACATGTTCATACAGATGGCGGTGTAGATATTTCCATGTTCGTACGGATGGCAGTGTAGATATTTCCATGTTCATACAGGTGACGGTGTAGATATTTCCATGTTTATACAGATAGCAGTGTAGTTATTTCCGTGTTTATAGAGATAGCAGTGGAGATATTTCCATTGATAAACAGATAGCTGTATAGATATTTGCATGTTCATACAGATAGTGGTATAGATATTTCCATGTTCATACAGATAGCGGTGTAGATATTTCCATGTTTATACAGATGGCGGTGTAGATATTTACAGGTTCGTAGAGATGGCGGTGTAGATATTTCCATGTTTATGCAGATAGTTGTATAGATATGTCCATGTTTATACAGATGGTGGTGTAGATATTTCCATGTTTATAGAGATGGCGGTCTAGATATTTCCATGTTTATAGAGATAGTGGTGTAGTTATTTCCAAGTTTATAGAGACAGCGTTGTAGATATTTTCATGTTTACACAGATGGCAGTGGAGATATTTTCATGTTTGCACTCATAGCGGTGTAGATATTGCCATGTTAACACAGATAGCGGTGTGGACATTTCCATGTTTACACAGATAGCGGTGTGGATATTTCCATGTTTATGCAGAGAGCGGTATAGATATTTCCATGTTTATACAGATGGCGTTGCGGATATTTCCATGTTTATACAGATAGTGGTGCAGATATTTCCATGTTTATAAAGATAGCGGTGTAGATATTTCCAGCTTAATACAGAAGGCTGTGTAGATATGTCCATGTTCGTACAGATGGCGGTGTAGATATGTCCATGTTCATACAGATGGCGGTGTAGATATTTCGAAGTTTATAGAGAGAGCGCTGTAGTCATTTCCATATTTATAGAGAAATCTGTGTAGATATTTCCATGTATATGCAGATAGCTGTGTAGATATTTCCATGTTCATGCAGATAGCGGTGTAGATATTTCCATGTTTATCCAGATGCCGGTGTAGATATTTGCATGTTCATACAGATAGCGGTGTAGATATTTCCATGTTCGTACAGATATCGGTGTAGATATTTCCATGTTCATACAGATAGCGGTGTAGATATTTCCATGTTCATACAGATGACGGTGTAGATATTTCCATGTTCATACAGATGGCGGTGTAGATATTCCCATGTTCATACAGTTAGCGGTGTAGATATTTCCATGTTCATACAGATGGCGGTGAAGATATTTCCATGTTAATACAGATGGCGGTGTAGATATTTCCATGTTCATACAGATGGCGGTGTAGATATATCCATGTTCATAGAGATAGCGGTGTAGATATTTCCATGTTTATACAGATGGTGGTGTAGATATTTCCATGTTTATAGAGCTGGCGGTCTAGATATTTCCATGTTTATACAGAAAACGATGAAGATATTTCCATGTTTATACAGATAGCGGTGTAGATATTTCCATGTTTATACCGATAGCAGTGTAGATATTTCCATGTTTATAGAGATAGTGGTGTAGATAATTTCAATTTTATACCGAGAGCAGTGTGGATATTTCCAAGTTCATACAGATACCGATGTAGATATTTCCACATTTATAGGGATGGCGGTGTAGATATTTCCATGTTCATACAAATGGCGGTGTAGATATTTCCATGTTCATAGAGATGGCGGTGTAGATATTTCCATGTTTATTCAGATAGCGATGTAGATATTTCCATGTTTATACAGATGGTGTTGTAGATATTTCCAAGTTCATGCGGATGGCGGTGTGGATATTTTCATGTTTACACAGATGGCGGAGCATATATTTAGATGTTTACACAGATAGCGGTGTAGACATTTCCATGTTTACACAGATAGCGTTGTGGATATTTCCATGTTTATACAGATAGCGGTGTAGATATTTCCATGTTTATACAGATTGCGGTGCGGATATTTCCATGTTTATACAGATAGGCAGATATTTCCATGTTTATACAGATAGCGGTTTAGATATTTCCATCTTAATACAGATGGCGGTGTAGATATGTCCATGTTCGTACAGATGGCGGTGTAGATATTTCGAAGTTTATAGAGATAGCGCTGTAGTTATTTCCATATTTATAGAGAAATATGTGTAGATATTTCCATGTATATGCAGATAGCTGTGTAGATATTTCCATGTTCATACAGATGGCGGTGTAGATATTTCCATGTTCTTAGAGATGGCGGTGTAGATATTTCCATGTTTATGCAGATAGCGGTATAGATATTTCCATGTTTATACAGATGGTGGTGTAGATATTTCTATGTTTATAGAGATGGCGGTCTTGATATTTCCATGTTTGCAGAGATAGTGGTGTAATTATTTCCAACTTTATAGAGACAGCGTTGTAGATATTTCCATGTTTATACAGATAGCGGTGAAGATATTTCCATGTTTATACAGATAGCGGTGTAGATATTTCCATGTTTATACAGATAGCAGTGCAGATATTTCCATGTTTATAGAGATAGTGGTGTAGATAATTTCAAATTTATACAGAGAGCAGTGTAGATATTTCCAAGTTCATACAGATAGCGGTGTAGATATTTCCACGTTTATAGAGATAGCGGTGTAGATATTTCCATGTTCATACAGATAGCGGTGTAGATATTTCCAAGTTCATACAGATAACGGTGTAGATATTTCCATGTTCATACAGATGGCGGTGTAGATATTTACATGTTCATACAGATCTCGGTGTAGATATTTCCATGTTCGTACGGATGGCAGTGTAGATATTTCCATGTTCATACAGGTGGCGGTGTAGATATTTCCATGTTTATACAGATAGCGGTGAAGATATTTCCATGTTTATACAGAGAGCGGTGTAGATAATTCCATGTTTATACAGATAGCAGTGTAGATATTTCCATGTTTATAGAGATAGTGGTGTAGATAATTTCAATTTTATACTGAGAGCAGTGTAGATATTTGCAAGTTCATACAGATAGCCGTGTAGATATTTCCACGTTTATAGAGAAGGCGGTGTAGATATTTCCATGTTCACACAGATGGCGGTGTAGATATTTCCATGTTTATAGGGATGGCGGTGTAGATATTTTCATGCTTACACAGATGGCGGTGTAGATATTTCCATGTTTACACAGATAGCAGTGTAGACATTTCCATGTTTACACAGATGGCGGTTTGGATATTTCCACGTTTATGCAGATAGCAGTGTAGATATTTCCATGTTTATAAAGATAGCGGTGCGGATATTTCCATGTTTATACAGATATTTGGGCAGATATTTCCATGTTTATACAGATAGCGGTGTAGATATTTCCATGTTTATACACATTGCGGTGTAGATATTTCCATGTTTATACAGATAGCAGTGTAGATATTTCCATGTTTAAAGAGATAGCGGTGTAGATAATTTCAATTTTATACAGATAGCTGGGTAGATATTTCCATGTTCGTACAGATAACGGTGTAGATATTTCCATGTTCATACAGATAGCGTTGTAGATATTTCCATGTTCATACCAATAGCGGTGTGGATATTTCCATGTACATACAGTTAGCGGTGTAGATATGTCCATGTTCGTTCAGATGGCGGTGTAGATATTTCCATGTTCATACAGATGGCAGTGTAGATATTCCTAATTTTATAGAGATAGCCCTGTAGATATTTCCAAACTTATAGAGAAATCTGTGTAGATGTTTCCATGTATATTCAGATAGCTGTGTAGATATTTCCAAGTTAATGCAGATAGCGGTGTAGATATTTCCATGTTCATCCAGATGCCAGTGAAATTATATCCATGTTCATACAGATGGCGATGAATATATTTCCATGTTCATACAGATGGCGGGGTAGATATTTCCATGTTCATACAAATGGCGGTGTAGATATTTCCATGTTCATAGAGATGGCGGTGTAGATATTTCCATGTTCATACAAATGGCGGTGTAGATATTTCCATGTTCATAGAGGTGGCGGTGTAGAAATTTCCATGTTTATACAGATAGCAGTGTAGTTATTTCCATGTTTATAGTGATAGTGGTGTAGATAATTTCAATTTCATACAGATAGCTGTGTAGATATTTGCATGTTCATACAGATAGCGGTGTAGATATGTCCATGTTCATACAGATAGCGATGTAGATATTTCCATGTTCATACAGGTAGCGGTGTAGATGTTTCCATGTTCATGCAGAAAGCGGTGTAGATATTTCTATGTTCATACCAATAGCGGTGTAGATATTTCCATGTCCATATACTTAGCGGTGTAGATATTTCCATGTTCATACAGATGGCGGTGTAGTTATTTCCATGTTCTTACAGATGGCGGTGTAGATATTTCCATGTTCCTACGGATGGCAGTGTAGATATTTCCATGTTCGTACAGATAGTGGTGTAGATATGTCCATGTTCATACAGATAACGGTGTAGATATTTCCATGTTCATACAGATAGCGGTGTAGATATTTCCATGTTCATACAGTTAGCGGTGTAGATATTTCCATGTTCATACATATGGCGGTGGAGATATATCCATGTTCATACAGACGGCGGTGTAGGTATTTCCATGTTCGTACAGATGGCCGTGTAGATATTTCCATGTTTATGCAGATAGCGGTATAGTTATTTCCATGTTCATACAGATGGCGGTATAGATATTTCCATGTTCATACAGATGGCGGTGTAGATATTTCCAAGTTCGTACAGATGGCGGTGTAGATACTTCCATGTTCATAGAGATGGCGGTGTAGATATTTCCATGTTTATGCAGATAGAGGTATAGATATTTCCATGTTTCTACAGATGGTGGTGTAGATATTTCCATGTTTATAGAGATGGCGGTCTAGATATTTAAATGTTTATAGAGATAGTGGTGTAGTTATTTCCAAGTTTATAGAGACAGCGTTGTAGATGTTTCCATGTTTATACAGATAGCGGTGAAGATATTTCCATGTTTATACAGAGAGAAGTGTAGATATTTCCATGTTTATAGAGATAGTGATGTAGATAATTTCAATTTTATACAGATAGCAGTGTAGATATTTCCAAGTTCATACAGATAGCAATGTAGATATTTCCATGTTTATAGAGATACCAGTGTAGATATTTCCATTGATATACAGATAGCTGTGTAGATATTTGCATGTTCATACAGAAAGCGGTGTAGATATTTCCATGTTCATACAGAGGGCGGTGTAGATATTTCCATGTTCATACAGATAGCGGTGAAGATATTTCCATGTTCATACAGACAGCGGTGTACATATTTCCATGTTCATACAGATAGCGGTGTAGATATTTCCATGTTCATACAATTAGCGGTGTAGATATTTCCATGTTCATACAGATGGCGGTGTAGATATTTACATGTTCATACAGATGGCAGTGTAGATATTTCCATGTTCGTGCGGATGGCAGTGTAGATATTTCCATGTTGATACAGGCGGCGGTTTAGATATTTCCATGTTTATACAGATAGCAGTGTAGTTATTTCCATGTTTATAGAGATAGCAGTGTAGATATTTCCATGTTCATACAAATGGCGGTGTAGATATTTCGATGTTCATAGAGATGGCGGTGTAGATATTTCCATGTTCATACAGTTACCGTGTAGATATTTCCATGTTCATACGGAGGGCGGTGTAGTTATTTCCATGTTCGTATGGATGGCAGTGTAGATATTTCCATATTCATTCAGGTGGCGGTGTAGATATTTCCATGTTTATACAGATAGCAGTGTAGTTATTTCCATGTTTATAGAGATAGCATTGTAGATATTTCCATTGATATACAGATAGCTGTGTAGATATTTGCATGTTCGTACAGGTAGCGGTTTAGATATTTCCGTGTTCATACACAGAGCGGTGTAGATATTTCCATGTTCATACAGATAGCGGTGTAGTTATTTCCATGTTCATACAGATAGCGGTGTAGATATTTCCATTTTCATACAGATAGCGTTGTAGATATTTCCATGCTCATACAGTCAGCGGTGTAGATATTTCCATGTTCATACAGATGGCATTGTAGATATTTACATGTTCATACAGATGGCGGTGTAGATATTTCCATGTTCGTACGGATGGCAGTGTAGATATTTCCATGTTCATACAGGTGACGGTGTAGATATTTCCATGTTTATACAGATAGCAGTGTAGTTATTTCCGTGTTTATAGAGATAGCAGTGGAGATATTTCCATTGATAAACAGATAGCTGTATAGATATTTGCATGTTCATACAGATAGTGGTATAGATATTTCCATGTTCATACAGATAGCGGTGTAGATATTTCCATGTTTATACAGATGGCGGTGTAGATATTTACAGGTTCGTAGAGATGGCGGTGTAGATATTTCCATGTTTATGCAGATAGTTGTATAGATATGTCCATGTTTATACAGATGGTGGTGTAGATATTTCCATGTTTATAGAGATGGCGGTCTAGATATTTCCATGTTTATAGAGATAGTGGTGTAGTTATTTCCAAGTTTATAGAGACAGCGTTGTAGATATTTTCATGTTTACACAGATGGCAGTGGAGATATTTTCATGTTTGCACTCATAGCGGTGTAGATATTGCCATGTTAACACAGATAGCGGTGTGGACATTTCCATGTTTACACAGATAGCGGTGTGGATATTTCCATGTTTATGCAGAGAGCGGTATAGATATTTCCATGTTTATACAGATGGCGTTGCGGATATTTCCATGTTTATACAGATAGTGGTGCAGATATTTCCATGTTTATAAAGATAGCGGTGTAGATATTTCCAGCTTAATACAGAAGGCTGTGTAGATATGTCCATGTTCGTACAGATGGCGGTGTAGATATGTCCATGTTCATACAGATGGCGGTGTAGATATTTCGAAGTTTATAGAGAGAGCGCTGTAGTCATTTCCATATTTATAGAGAAATCTGTGTAGATATTTCCATGTATATGCAGATAGCTGTGTAGATATTTCCATGTTCATGCAGATAGCGGTGTAGATATTTCCATGTTTATCCAGATGCCGGTGTAGATATTTGCATGTTCATACAGATAGCGGTGTAGATATTTCCATGTTCATACAGATAGCGGTGTAGATATTTCCATGTTCATACAGATAGCGGTGTAGATAATTCCAATTATATACAGATAGCAGTGTAGATATTTCTAAGTTCATACAGATAGAGGTGTAGATATTTCCACGTTTATAGAGATGGCAGTGTAGATATTTCCATGTTCATTCAGATGCCGGTGTAGATATTTCCATGCTTATAGAGATGGCGGTGTAGATATTTTCATGTTTACACAGATAGCGGTGTAGACATTTTCATGTTTACACAGATAGCGGTGTGGATATTTCCATGTTTATGCAGATAGTGGTGTAGATATTTCCATGTTTATACAGATAGCTGTGCGGATATTTCCATGTTTGTACAGATAGTGGTGCAGATATTTCCATGCTTATACAGATAGCGGTGTAGATATTTCCATCTTAATACAGATGGCGGTGTAGATATGTAAATGTTCGCACAGATGGCGGTGTAGATATTTCCATGTTCATACTGATGGCAGTGTAGGTATTTCGAAGTTTATAGAGATAACGCTGTAGTTATTTCCATATTTATAGAGAAATCTGTGTAGATATTTCCATGTATATGCAGATAGCTGTGTAGATATTTCCATGTTCATGCAGATAGCGGTATAGATATTTCCATGTTCATCCAGATGCCGGTGTAGATATTTGCATGTTCATACAGATAGCGGTGCAGATATTTCAATGTTCATACAGATAGCGGTGTAGATATTTCCATGTTCATACAGAGAGCGGTGTAGATATTTCCATGTTCATACAGATGGCGGTGTAGATATTTCCATCTTCGTACAGATGGCGGTGTAGATATTTCCATGTTCATAGAGATGGCGGTGTAGATATTTCCACGTTTATGCAGATAGCGGTATAGATATTTCCATGTTTATACAGATGGTGGTGTAGATATTTCCATGTTTATAGAGATGGCGGTCTGGATATTTCCATGTTTAACGAGATAGTGGTGTAGTTATTTCCAAGTTTATAGAGACAGCGTTGTAGATATTTCCATGTTTATACACATAGCGCTGAAGATATTTCCATGTTTATACAGATAGCGGTGTAGATATTTCCATGTTTATACAGATAGCAGTGTAGATATTTCCATGTTTATAGAGATAGTGGTGTAAATAATTCCAATTTTATACAGATAGCATTGTAGAAATTTCCAAATTCATACAGATAGCGGTGTAGATATTTCCACGTTTATAGAGATGGCGGTGTAGATATTTCCATGTTCATACAGATGGCGGTGTAGATATTTCCATGTTTATACAGATGGCGGTGTAGATATTTTCATGTTTACACAGATGGCGGTGTAGATATTTCCATGTTTACAAAGATAGCGGTGTGGATATTTCCATGTTTATGCATATAGCGGTGTAGATATTTCCATCTTTATACCGATAGCGGTGCGGATATTTCCATGTTTATACAGATAGTTGGGCAGATATTTCCATGTTTATACAGATAGCGGTGTAGATATTTCCATCTTAATACAGATGGCGGTGTAGATATGTCCATGTTCGTACAGATGGCGGTGTAGATATTTCCATGTTCATACAGATGGCGGTGTAGATATTTCGAAGTTTATAGAGACAGCGCTGTAGTTATTTCCATATTTATAGAGAAATCTGTGTAGATATTTCCATGCATATGCAGACAGCTGTGTAGATATTTCCATGTTCATGCAGATAGCGGTGTAGATATTTACATGTTCATCCAGATGCCGGTGTAGATATATCCATGCTCATACAGATGGCAGTGTAGATATTTCCATGTTCATCGAGATGCCGGTGTAGATATATCCATGTTCATACAGATGGCGGTGAAGATATTTCCATGTTCATACAGATGGCGGTGTAGATATTTCCATGTTCATACAAATGGCGGTGTAGATATTTCCATGTTCATAGAGATGGCAGTGTAGATATTTCCATGTTTATGGGGATGGCGGTGTAGATATTTTCATGTTTACACAGATGGCGGTGTAGATATTTCCATGTTCACACAGATAGTCGTGTAGGCATTTCCATGTTTACACAGATAGCGGTGTGGTTATTTCCATGTTTATGCAGATAGCAGTGTAGATATTTCCATGTTTATACAGATAGTGGTGCGGATATTTCCATGTTTATACAGATAGTTGGGCAGATATTTCCATGTTTATACAGATAGCGGTGTAGATATTTCCATCTTAATACAGATAACGGTGTAGATATGTCCATATTTGTACAGACGGCAGTGTAGATATTTCCATGTTCATACAGATGGCAGTGTAGATATTTCCATGTTCATACAGATAGCGGTGTGGATATTTCCATGTTTATACAGATAGCTGTGTAGATATTTCCACGTTCATACAGATAACGGTGTAGATATTTCCATTTTCATACAGATACCGGTGTAGATATTTCCATGTTCATACAGATGGCGGTGTAGATATTTACATCTTCATGCAGATGGCGGTGTGGATATTTCCATGTTCGTACAGATGGCAGTGTAGATATTTCCATGTTCAGAGAGATGGCGGTGTAGATATTTCCATGTTTATGCAGATAGAGGTATAGATATTTCCATGTTTCTACAGATGGTGGTGTAGATATTTCCATGTTTATAGAGATGGCGGTCTAGATATTTAAATGTTTATAGAGATAGTGGTGTAGTTATTTCCAAGTTTATAGAGACAGCGTTGTAGATGTTTCCATGTTTATACAGATAGCGGTGAAGTTATTTCCATGTTTATACAGATAGCGGTGTAGATATTTCCATGTTTATACAGAGAGAAGTGTAGATATTTCCATGTTTATAGAGATAGTGATGTAGATAATTTCAATTTTATACAGATAGCAGTGTAGATATTTCCAAGTTCATACAGATAGCAATGTAGATATTTCCACGTTTATAGAGATGGCGGTGTAGATATTTCCATGTTCATACAGATGGCGGTGTAGATATTTCCATGTTTATAGAGATGGCGGTTTAGATATTTTCATGTTTACACAGATGGCGGTGTCGATATTTCCATGTTTACACAGATAGCGGTGTAGACATTTCCATGTTTACACAGATAGCGGTGTGGATATTTCCATGTTTATGCAGATAGCGGTGTAGAGATTTCCATGTTTATACAGATAGCGGTGCGGATATTTCCATGTTTATGCAGATAGCGGTGTAGATATTTCCATGTTTATACAGATAGCGGTGCGGATATTTCCATGTTTATACAGATAGTTGGGCAGATATTTCCATGTTTATACAGATAGCGGTGTAGATATTTCCATCTTAATACAGATGGCGGTGTAGATATGTCCATTTTCGTACAGATGGCGGTGTAGATATTTCCATGTTCATACAGATGGCGGTGTAGATATATCGAAGTTTATAGAGATAGCGCTGTAGTTATTTCCATATTTATAGAGAAATCTGTGTAGTTATTTCCATGTATATGCAGATAGCTGTGTAGATATTTCCATGTTCATGCAGATAGCGGTGTAGATATTTCCATGTTCATCCAGATGCTGGTGTAGATATATCCATGCTCATACAGATGGCGTTGAAGATATTTCCATGTTCATAGAGATGGCGGTGTAGATATTTCCATGTTCGTACAAATGGCGGTTTAGATATTTCCATGTTCATAGAGATGGCGGTGTAGATATTTCCATGTTTATACAGATAGTAGTGTAGTTATTTCCATGTTTATAGAGATAATAGTGTAGTTATTTCCATTGATATACAGATAGCTGTGTAGATATTTGCATGTTCATACAGAAAGCGGTGTAGATATTTCCATGTTCATACAGATAGCGGTGAAGATATTTCCATGTTCATACAGACAGCGGTGTACATATTTCCATGTTCATACAGATAGCGGTGTAGATATTTCCATGTTCATACAATTAGCGGTGTAGATATTTCCATGTTCATACAGATGGCGGTGTAGATATTTACATGTTCATACAGATGGCAGTGTAGATATTTCCATGTTCGTGCGGATGGCAGTGTAGATATTTCCATGTTGATACAGGCGGCGGTTTAGATATTTCCATGTTTATACAGATAGCAGTGTAGTTATTTCAATGTTTATAGAGATAGCAGTGTAGATATTTCCATGTTCATACAAATGGCGGTGTAGATATTTCGATGTTCATAGAGATGGCGGTGTAGATATTTCCATGTTCATACAGTTAGCCGTGTAGATATTTCCATGTTCATACGGAGGGCGGTGTAGTTATTTCCATGTTCGTATGGATGGCAGTGTAGATATTTCCATATTCATTCAGGTGGCGGTGTAGATATTTCCATGTTTATACAGATAGCAGTGTAGTTATTTCCATGTTTATAGAGATAGCATTGTAGATATTTCCATTGATATACAGATAGCTGTGTAGATATTTGCATGTTCGTACAGGTAGCGGTTTAGATATTTCCGTGTTCATACAGAGAGCGGTGTAGATATTTCCATGTTCATACAGATAGCGGTGTAGTTATTTCCATGTTCATACAGATAGCGGTGTAGATATTTCCATATTCATACAGATAGCGTTGTAGATATTTCCATGCTCATACAGTCAGCGGTGTAGATATTTCCATGTTTATACAGATGGCGGTGTAGATATTTACAGGTTCGTAGAGATGGCGGTGTAGATATTTCCATGTTTATGCAGATAGTGGTATAGATATGTCCATGTTTATACAGATGGTGGTGTAGATATTTCCATGTTTATAGAGATGGCGGTCTAGATATTTCCATGTTTATAGAGATAGTGGTGTAGTTATTTCCAAGTTTATAGAGACAGCGTTGTAGATATTTTCATGTTTACACAGATGGCAGTGGAGATATTTTCATGTTTGCACTGATAGCGGTGTAGATATTGCCATGTTAACACAGATAGCGGTGTGGACATTTCCATGTTTACACAGATAGCGGTGTGGATATTTCCATGTTTATGCAGAGAGCGGTATAGATATTTCCATGTTTATACAGATGGCGGTGCGGATATTTCCATGTTTATACAGATAGTGGTGCAGATATTTCCATGTTTATAAAGATAGCGGTGTAGATATTTCCAGCTTAATACAGAAGGCTGTGTAGATATGTCCATGTTCGTACAGATGGCGGTGTAGATATGTCCATGTTCATACAGATGGCGGTGTAGATATTTCGAAGTTTATAGAGAGAGCGCTGTAGTCATTTCCATATTTATAGAGAAATCTGTGTAGATATTTCCATGTATATGCAGATAGCTGTGTAGATATTTCCATGTTCATGCAGATAGCGGTGTAGATATTTCCATGTTTATCCAGATGCCGGTGTAGATATTTGCATGTTCATACAGATAGCGGTGTAGATATTTCCATGTTCATACAGATAGCGGTGTAGATATTTCCATGTACATACAGATAGCGGTGTAGATATTTCCATGTTCATACAGATAGCGGTGTAGATAATTCCAATTATCTACAGATAGCAGTGTAGGTATTTCTAAGTTCATACAGATAGCGGTGTAGATATTTCCACGTTTATAGAGATGGCGGTGTAGATATTTCCATGTTCATTCAGATGCCGGTGTAGATATTTCCATGCTTATAGAGATAGCGGTGTAGATATTTTCATGTTTACACAGATAGCGGTGTAGACATTTCCATGTTTACACAGATAGCGGTGTGGATATTTCCATGTTTATGCAGATAGCGGTGTAGATATTTCCATGTTTATACAGATAGCGGTGCGGATATTTCCATGTTTGTACAGATAGTGGTGCAGATATTTCCATGCTTATACAGATAGCGGTGTAGATATTTCCATCTTAATACAGATGGCGGTGTAGATATGTAAATGTTCGCACAGATGGCGGTGTAGATATTTCCATGTTCATACTGATGGCAGTGTAGGTATTTCGAAGTTTATAGAGATAACGCTGTAGTTATTTCCATATTTATAGAGAAATCAGTGTAGATATTTCCATGTATATGCAGACAGCTGTGTAGATATTTCCATGTTCATGCAGATAGCGGTATAGATATTTCCATGTTCATCCAGATGCCGGTGTAGATATTTGCATGTTCATACAGATAGCGGTGCAGATATTTCAATGTTCATACAGATAGCGGTGTAGATATTTCCATGTTCATACAGAGAGCGGTGTAGATATTTCCATGTTCATACAGATAGCGGTGTAGATATTTCCATGTTCATACAGATAGCGGTGTAGGTATTTCCATGTTCTTACAGTTAGCGGTGTACATATTTCCATGTTCTTACAGATGGCGGTGTAGATATTTCCATGTTCATACAGATGGCAGTGTCGATATTTCCATGTTCATACAGGTGGCGGTGTAGATATTTCCATGTTTATACAGATAGCAGTGTAGTTATTTCCAAGTTATAGAGATAGCAGTGTAGATATTTCCACTGATATACAGATAGCTGAGTAGATATTTGCATGTTCATACAGATAGTGGTGTAGATACTTCCATGTTCATACAGATAGCGGTCTAGATATTTCCATGTTTATACAGATAATAGTGCGGATATTTCCATGATTGTACTGATAGTTGGGCAGATATTTCCATGTTTATACAGATAGCGGTGTAGATATTTCCATCTTAAAACAGATGGCGGTGTAGATATGTCCATGTTCGTACAGATGGCGTTGTACGTATTTTCACGTTCATACAGATGGCGGTGTAGATATTTTGAAGTTTATAGAGATAGCGCTGTAGTTATTTGCATATTTATTGAGAAATCTGTGTAGATATTTCCATGTATATGCAGATAGCTGTGTAGATATTTCCATTATCACGCAGATAGCCGTGTAGATATTTCCATGTTCATCCAGATGCCGGTGTAGATATATCCATGTTCATACAGATGGGGGTGAAGATATTTCCATGTTCATACAGATGGCGGTGTAGATATTTCCATGTTCATAAAAATGGCGGTGTAGATATTTCCATGTTCATAGAGATGGCGGTGTAGATATTTCCATGTTCATACAGTTAGCCGTGTAGCTATTTCCACGTTCATACAGAGGGCGGTGTACATATTTCCATGTTCGTATGGATGGCAGTGTAGATATTTCCATGTTCATTCAGGTGGCGGTGTAGATATTTCCATGTTTATACAGATAGCAGTGTAGTTATTTCCATGTTTATAGAGATAACCGTGTAGATATTTCCATTGATATACAGATAGCTGTGTAGATACTTGCATGTTCGTACAGATAGCGGTTTAGATATTTCCATGTTCATACAGAGAGCGGTGTAGATATTTCCATGTTCATACAGATAGCGTTGTAGATATTTCCATGCTCATACAGTCAGCGGTGTAGATATTTCCATGTTCATACAGATGGCATTGTAGATATTTACATGTTCATACAGATGGCGGTGTAGATATTTCCATGTTCGTACGGATGGCAGTGTAGATATTTCCATGTTCATACAGGTGGCGGTGTAGATATTTCCATGTTTATACAGATAGCAGTGTAATTATTTCCGTGTTTATAGAGATAGCAGTGCAGATATTTCCATTGATAAACAGATAGCTGTGTAGATATTTGCATGTTCATATAGATATTTCCATGTTCATACAGGTAGCAGTGTAGATATTTCCATGTTCATACAGATGGCGGTGTAGATATTTACAGGTTCATAAAGATGGCGGTGTAGATATTTCCATGTTTATAGAGATGGCGGTCTAGATATTTCCATGTTTATAGAGATAGTGGTGTAGTTATTTCCAAGTTTATAGAGACAGTGTTGTAGATATTTTCATGTTTACACAGATGGCGGTGTAGATATTTTCAAGTTTACACAGATAGCGGTGTAGATATTGCCATGTTAACACAGATAGCAGTGTGGACATTTCCATGTTTACACAGATAGCGGTGTGGATATTTCCATGTTTATGTAGATAGCGCTATAGATATTTCCATGTTTATACAGATAGCGGTGCGGATATTTCCATGTTTATACAGATAGTGGTGCAGATATTTCGATGTTTATAAAGATAGCGGTGTAGATATTTCCAGCTTAATACAGATGGCTGTGTAGATATGTCCATGTTCGTACAGATGGTGTTGTAGATATGTCCATGTTCATACAGATGGCGGTGTAGATATTTCGAAGTTTATAGAGAGAGCGCTGTAGTCATTTCCATATTTATAGAGAAATCTGTGTAGATATTTCCATGTATATGCAGATAGCTGTGTAGCTATTTCCATGTTCATGCAGATAGTGGTGTAGATATTTCCATGTTCATCCATATGCCGGTGTAGATATTTGCATGTTCATACAGATAGCGGTGTAGATAATTCCAATTATATACTGATAGCTGTGTAGATATTTCTAAGTTCATACAGATAGCGGTGTACATATTTCCACGTTTATAGAGATGGCAGTGTAGATATTTCCATGTTCATTCAGATGGCAGTGTAGATATTTCCATGCTTATAGAGATGGCGGTGTAGATATTTTCAGGTTTACACAGATAGCGGTGTAGATATTTCCATGTTCGTACAGATAGTGGTGTAGATATTTCCATGTTCATACAGAGAGCGGTGTAGATATTTCCATGTTCATACAGATAGCGGTGTAGTTATTTCCATGTTCATACAGATAGCGGTGTAGATATTTCCATGTTCATACAGATAGCGTTGTAGATATTTCCATGCTCATACAGTCAGCGGTGTAGATATTTCCATGTTCATACAGATGGCATTGTAGATACTTACATGTTCATACAGATGGCAGTGTAGATATTTCCATGTTCGTATGGATGGCAGTGTAGATATTTCCATGTTCATACAGGTGGCGGTGTAGATATTTCCATGTTTATACAGATAGCATTGTGGTTATTTCCGTGTTTATAGAGATAGCAGTGCAGATATTTCCATTGATAAACAGATAGCTGTGTAGATATTTGCACGTTCATACAGATAGCGGTATAGATATTTCCATGTTCATACAGATAGCGGTGTAGATATTTCCATGTTCATACAGATGGCGGTGTAGATATTTACAGGTTCGTAGAGATGGCGGTGTAGATATTTCCATGTTTATGCAGAGAGCGGTGTAGATATTTCCATGTTCATACAGATAGCGGTGTAGATATTTCCATGTTCATACAGATAGCGGTGTAGATATTTCCATGTTCATACAGATAGCGGTGTAGATAATTCCAATTATCTACAGATAGCAGTGTAGATATTTCTAAGTTCATACAGATAGCGGTGTACATATTTCCACGTTTATAGAGATGGCGGTGTAGATATTTCCATGTTCATTCAGATGGCGGTGTAGGTATTTCCATGCTTATAGAGATGGCGGTGTAGATATTTTCATGTTTACACAGATAGCGGTGTAGACATTTCCATGTTTACACAGATAGCGGTGTGGATATTTCCATGTTTATGCAGATAGCGGTGTAGATATTTCCATGTTTATGCAGATAGCGGTGCGGATATTTCCATGTTTGTACAGATAGATGGGCAGATATTTCCATGTTTATACAGATAGCGGTGTAGATATTTCCATGTTCATACAAATGGCGGTGTAGATATTTCTATGTTCATAGAGATGGCGGTGTAGATATTTCCATGTTCATACAGTTAGCCGTGTAGATATTTCCATGTTCATACAGAGGGCGGTGTAGATATTTCCATGTTCGTATGGATGGCAGTGTAGATATTTCCATGTTCATTCAGGTGGCGGTGTAGATATTTCCATGTTTATACACATAGCAGTGTAGTTATTTCCATGTTTATAGAGATAGCAGTGTAGATATTTCCATTGATATACAGATAGCTGTGTAGATATTTGCATGTTTGTACCGATAGCGGTGTAGATATTTCCATGTTCATACAGAGAGCGGTGTAGATATTTCCATGTTCATACAGATAGCGGTGTAGTTATTTCCATGTTCATACTGATAGCGGTGTAGATATTTCCATGTTCATACAGATAGCGTTGTAGATATTTCCATGCTCATACGGTCAGCGGTGTAGATATTTCCATGTTCATAGAGATGGCGGTGTAGATATTTCCATGTACATACAAATGGCGGTGTAGATATTTCCATGTTCATAGAGATGACGGTGGAGATATTTCCATGTTTATACAGATAGCAGTGTAGTTATTTCCTTGTTTGTAGAGATAGCAGTGTAGATATTTCCATTGATATACAGATAGCTGTGTAGATATTTGCATGTTCATACAGATAGCGGTGTAGATGTTTCCATGTTTATGCAGATAGCGGTATAGATATTTCCATGTTTATACAGATGGTGGTGTAGATATTTCCAAGTTTATAGAGATGGCGGTCTAGATATTTCAATGTTTATAGAGATAGTGGTGTAGTTATTTCCAAGTTTATAGAGACAGTGTTGTAGATATTTTCATGTTTACACAGATGGCGGTGTAGATATTTTCATGTTTACACAGATAGCGGTGTAGATATTGCCATGTTAACACAGATAGCGGTGTGGACATTTCCATGTTTACACAGATAGCGGTGTGGATATTTCCATGTTTATGTAGATAGCGGTACAGATATTTCCATGTTTATACAGATAGCGGTGCGGATATTTCTATGTTTATACAGATAGTGGTGCAGATATTTCCATGTTTATAAAGATAGCGGTGTAGGTATTTCCAGCTTAATACAGATGGCTGAGTAGATATGTCCATGTTCGTACAGGTGGCGGTGTAGATATGTCCATGTTCATACAGATGGCGGTGTAGATATTTCGAAGTTTATAGAGAGAGCGCTGTAGTCATTACCATATTTATGGAGAAATCTGTGTAGATATTTCCATGTATATGCAGATAGCTGTGTAGATATTTCCATTATCATGCAGATAGCGGTGTAGATATTTCCATGTTCATCCAGATGCCGGTGTAGATATATCCATGTTCGTACAGATGGGGGTGAAGATATTTCCATGTTCATACAGATGGTGTAGATATTTCCATGTTCATACAAATGGCGGTGTAGATATTTCCATGTTCATAGAGATGGCGGTGTATATATTTCCATGTTCATACAGTTAGCCGTGTAGATATTTCCATGTTCATACAGAGGGCGGTGTAGATATTTCCATGTTCGTATGGATGGCAGTGTAGATATTTCCATGTTCATTCAGGTGGCGGTGTAGATATTTCCATGTTTATACAGATAGCAGTGTAGTTATTTCCATATTTATAGAGATAGCAGTGTAGATATTTCCATTGATATACAGATAGCTGTGTAGATATTTGCATATTCGTACAGATAGCGGTGTAGATATTTCCATGTTCATACAGAGAGCGGTGTAGATATTTCCATGTTCATACAGATAGCGGTGTAGTTATTTCCATGTTCATACAGATAGCGGTGTAGATATTTCCATGTTCATACAGATGGCATTGTAGATATTTCCATGTTCATACAGATGGCGGTGTAGATATTTCCATGTTCGTACGGATGGCAGTGTAGATATTTCCATGTTCACACACGTGGCGGTGTAGATGTTTCCATGTTTATACAGATAGCAGTGTAGTTATTTCCGTGTTTATAGAGATAGCAGTGCAGATATTTCCATTGATAAACAGATAGCTGTGTAGATATTTGCATGTTCATACAGATAGCGGTATAGATATTTCCATGTTCATACAGATAGCGGTGTAGATATTTCCATGTTCATACAGATGGCGGGGTAGATATTTACAGGTTCTTAGAGATGGCCGCGTAGATATTTCCATGTTTATGCAGATATTGGTATAGATATTTCCATGTTTATACAGATGGTGGTGTAGATATTTCCGTGTTTATAGAGATGGCGGTCTAGATATTTCCATGTTTATAGAGATAGTGGTGTAGTCATTTCCAAGTTTATAGAGACAGTTTTGTAGATATTTCCATGTTCATACAGATAGCGGTGTAGATATTTCCATGTTCGTATGGATGGCAGTGTAGATATTTCCATGTTCATACAGGTGGCGGTGTAGATATTTCCATGTTTATACAGATAGCAGTGTAGTTATTTCCATGTTTATAGAGATAGCAGTGTAGATATTTCCATTGATATACAGATAGCTGTGTAGATATTTGCATGTTCATACAGATACCGGTGTAGATATTTCCATATTCATACAGTTAGTGGTGTAGATATTTCCATGTTCATACAGAGGGCGGTGTAGATATTTACATGTTTACAGATGGCGGTGTAGATATTTCCATGTGCGTATGGATGGCAGTGTAGATATTTCCATCTTCATACAGCTGGAGGTGTAGATATTTCCGTGTTTATACAGATAGCTGTGTAGATAATTGCTTGTTCATACAGATAGCTGTGTAGATATTTGCATGTTCATACAGATAGCGGTATAGATATTTCCATGTTCTTACAGATAGTGGTGTAGATATTTCCATGTTCATACAGATGGCGGTGTAGATATTTACATGTTCATAGAGATGGCGGTGTAGATATTTCCATGTTCGTACAGATGGTGGTGTAGATATTTCCATGTTCATAGAGATGGCGGTGTAGATATTTCCATGTTTATGGAGATAGCGGTATAGATATTTCCATGTTTATACAGATGGTGGTGTAGATATTTCCATGTTTCTAGAGATGGCAGTCTAGTTATTTCCATGTTTATAGAGATAGTGGTGTAGTTATTTCCAAGTTTATAGAGACAGCATTGTAGATATTTCCATGTTTTTACAGATAGCGGTGAAGATATTTCCATGTTTATAAACACAGCGGTGTAGATATTTCCATGTTTATAAACACAGCGGTGTAGATATTTCCATGTTTATAGAGATAGCAGTGTAGATATTTCCATTGATATACAGATAGCTGTGTAGATATTTGCATGTTCATACAGATAGCGGTGTAGATATTTCCATGTTCATACAGATAGCGGTGTAGATATTTCCATGTTTATAGAGATGGCGGTGTAGATATTTCCATGTACATACAAATGGCGGTGTAGATATTTCCATGTTCACAGAGATGGCGGTGTAGATATTTCCAAGTTCATACAAATGGCGGTGTAGATATTTCCATGTTCATAGAGATGGGGGTGTAGATATTTCCATGTTTACACAGATAACAGTGTAGTTATTTCCATGTTTATAGAGATAGCAGTGTAGATATTTCCATTGACATACAGTTAGCTGTGAAGAGATTTCCATGTTCGTACACATAGCGGTGTAGATATTTCCATGTTCATACAGAGAGCGGTGTAGATATTTCCATGTTCATACAGATAACGGTGTAGGTATTTCCATGTTCATACAGATAGCGATGCAGATATTTCCATGTTCGTACAGTTAGCGGTGTAGAGATTTCCGTGTTCATACAGATGGCAGTGTAGGTATTTACATGTTCATGCAGATGGCGGTGTAGATATTTCCATGTTCGTACAGATGGCGGTGTAGATATTTCCATGTTCATAGAGATGGCGGTGTAGATATTTCCATTTTTATGCAGATAGCGGTATAGATATTTCCATGTTTATACAGATGTTGGTGTAGATATTTCCATGTTTATAGAGATGGCGGTCTAGATATTTCCATGTTTATAGAGATAGTGGTGTAGTTATTTCCAAGTTTATAGAGACAGCGTTGCAGTTATTTCCATGTTTATAGAGATAGCGATGAAGATATTTCCATGTTTATACAGATAGCGGTGTAGATATTTCCATGTTGATACAGATAGCGTTGTAGGTATTTCCATGTTTATAGAGATAGTGGTGTAGATAATTCCAATTTTATACAGATAGCAGTGTAGATATTTCCAAGTTCATACAGATAGCGGTGTAGATATTTCCACGTTTATAGAGATAGCGGTGTAGATATTTCCATGTTCATACAGATGGCGGTGTAGATATTTCCATGTTTATAGAGATGGTGGTGTAGATATTTTCATGTTTACACAGATGGCGGTGTAGATAATTCCATGTTTACACAGATAGCGGTGTAGACATTTCCATGTTTACACAGATAGCGGTTTGGATATTTCCATGTTTATACAGATAGTGGTGCACATATTTCCATGTTTATATAGATAGCGGTGTAGATATTTCCATCTTATTACAGATGGCTGTGTGGATATGTCCGTGTTCGTACAGATGCTGGTGTAGATATTTCCATGTTCATACAGATGGCGGTGTAGATATTCCGAAGTTTATAGTGATTGCTCTGTAGTTATTTCCATATTTATAGAGAAATCTGTGTAGATATTTCCATGTATATGCAGATAGCTGTGTAGATATTTCCATGTTCATGCAGATAGCGGTGTAGATATTTCCATGTTCATCCAGATGCCGGTGTAGATATATCCATGTTCATACAGATGGGGGTGAAGATATTTCCATGTTCATACAGATGGTGGTGTAGATATTTCCATGTTCATACAAATGGCGGTGTAGATATTTCCATGTTCATACAGATGGCGGTGTAGATATTTCCATGTACATACAAATGGCGGTGTCGATATTTCCATGTTCATAGAGATGGCGGTGTATATATTTCCATGTTTATACAGATAGCAGTGTAGTTATTTCCATGTTTATAGAGATAGCAGTGTAGATATTTCCATTGATATACAGATAGCTGTGTAGATATTTCCAAGTTCGTACAGATAGCAGTGTAGATATTTCCATATTCAAACAGATAACGGTGTAGATATTTCCATGTATATACAGATAGCGGTGTGGATATTTCCATGTTTATACAGATGGCAGTGTAGACATTTCCATGTTTATAGAGATGGCGGTGTAGATATTTCCATGTTCATACAGATGGCGGTGTAGGTATTTCCATGTTCATACAGATGGCGGTGAAGATATTTGCATGTTCATACAGATGTATGTGTACATACTTCCATGATCATACAGATGGCGTTGTAGATATTTCCAAGTTCATACGGATTTCGGGGTAGATATTTCCAAGTTCATACAGATGGCGGTGCAGATATTTCCATGTTTATAGAGATTGTGGTGAAGATATTTCCAAGTTTATACAGATGGCGGTGTAGGTATTCCCATTTTTATTCAGATAGCGGTGTAAATATTTCCATTTTATACGGATAGCGGTGTAGATATTTCCATGTTCATACAGATGGCGGTGTAGATATTTCCATGTTCATACAGATAGCGGTGTAGTTATTTCCATGTTCATACAGTTAGCGGTGTAGATATTTCCATGTTCATACAGATAGCGGTGTAGATATTTCCATTTTCATACAGATAGCGGTGTAGATATTTCCATGTTCATACAGTTAGCGGTGTAGATATTTCCATGTTCATACAGATGGCGGTGTAGGTATTTCCATGTTCATACAGATGGCGGTGTAGATATTTCCATGTTTATAGAGATAGCAGTGTTGATATTTCCATTGATATACAGATAGCTGTGTAGATATTTGCATGTTCATACAGATAGTGGTGTAGATATTTCCATGTTCGTACAGATAGCGGTGTAGATATTTCCATGTTCACACAGATAGCGGTGTAGATATTTCCATGTTCATACAGGTAACGGTGTAGATATTTCCATGTTCATACAGATAGCAGTGTAGATATTTCCATGTTCATACAGTTAGTGGTGTAGATATTTCCATGTTCATACAGATGGCGGTGTAGATATTTACATGTTCATACAGATGGCGGTGTAGATATTTCCATGTTCGTACAGATGGCGGTGTAGATATTTCCATGTTCATAGCGATGGTGGTGTAGATAATTCCATGTTTATACAGATAGCAGTGTAGTTATTTCCATGTTTATAGAGATAGTGGTGTAGATAATTTCAATTTTATACAGATAGCTGTGTAGATATTTGCATGTTCATACAGATAGAGGTGTAGATATTTCCATGTTCATACAGATAGCGGTGTAGATATTTCCATGTTCATACAGATAGCGGTGTAGATATTTCCATGTTCATGCAGATAGCGGTGTAGATATTTCCATGTTCATACCAATAGCGGTGTAGATATTTCCATGTCCATACAGTTAGCGTTGTAGATATTTCCATGTTCATAAAGATGGCGGTGTAGATATTTCCATGTTCGTACAGATGGCGGTGTAGATATTTCCATGTTCATAGAGATGGCGGTGTAGATATTTCCATGTGTATGCAGGTAGCGGTATAGATATTTCCTTGTTTATACAGATGGTGGTGTAGATATTTCCATGTTTATACAGATAGCGGTGTAGATATTTCCATGTTTATACAGATAGCAGTGTAGATATTTCCATGATTATAGAGATAGTGGTGTAGATAATTTCAATTTTATACCGAGAGCATTGTAGATACTTCCAAGTTCTTACAGATAGCGATGTAGATATTTCCACGTTTATAGAGATGGCGGTCTAGATATTTCCATGTTCATACAGATGGCGGTGTAGATATTTCCATGTTCATACAAATGGCGGTGTAGATATTTCCATGTTCATAGAGATGGCGGTGTAGATATTTCCATGTTCATACAAATGGCGGTGTAGATATTTCCATGTTCAAGGAGATGGCGGTGTAGATATTTCCATGTTTATACAGATAGCAGTGTAGTAATTTCCATGTTTATAGAGATAGCAGTGTAGATAATTCCATTGATATTCAGATAGCTGTGTAGATATTTGCATGTTCATACACATAGCGGTGTAGATATTTCCATCTTCATACAGATAGCGGTGTAGATATTTCCATGTTCATACAGATAGTGGTGTAGGTATTTCCATGTTCATACAGGTAACGGTGTAGATATTTCCATGTTCATACAGATAGCGGTGTAGATATTTCCATGTTCAGTTAGCGGTGTAGATATTTCCATGTTTGTACAGATGGCCGTGTAGATATTTCCATGTTCATAGAGATGGCGGTGTAGATATATCCATGTTTATGAAGATAGCGGTATAGATATTTCCATGTTAATACAGATGGTGGTGTAGATATTTCCATGTTTATAGAGATGGGAGTCTAGAAATTTCCATCTTTATAGAGATAGTGGTGTAGATATTTCCAAGTTTATAGAGACAGCGTTGTAGATATTTCCATGTTTATAACGATAGCGGTGAAGTTATTTCCATGTTTATACAGATAGCGGTGTAGATATTTTCATGTTTATACAGATAACAGTGTAGATATTTCCATGTTTATAGAGATAGTGGTGTAGATAATTTCAATTTTATACAGATAGCAGTGTAGATATTTCCAAGTTCATACAGATAACGGTGTAGATATTTCCATGTTTATAGAGATGGCGGTGTAGATATTTCCATGTTCATACAGAAGGCGGTGTACGTATTTCCATGTTTATAGAGATGGCGGTGTAGATATTTCCATGTTCACACAGATGGCGGTGTAGATATTTCCATGTTTACACAGATAGCGGTGTAGACATTTCCATGTTTACACAGATAGCTTTGTGGATATTTCCATGTTTATGCAGATAGCGGTGTAGATATTTCCATGTTTATACAGATAGCGGTGCGGATATTTCCATGTTTATACAGATAGTTGGGCAGATATTTCCATGTTTATACAGAGAGCGGTGTAGTTATTTCCATCTTAATACAGATAGCGGTGTAGATATTTCCATGTTCATCCAGATGCCAGTGTAGATATATTCATGCTCATACAGATGGCGGTGAAGATATTTCCATGTTCATACAGATGGCGGTGTAGATATTTCCATGTTCATACAAAAGGCGGTGTAGATATTTCCATGTTCATAGAGATGGCGGTGTAGATATTTTCATGTTCATACAAATGGCGGTGTAGATATTTCCATGTTCATAGAGATGGCGGTGTAGATATTTCCATGTTTATACAGATAGCAGTGTAGTTATTTCCATGTTTATACAGATAGCAGTGTAGATATTTCCATTGATATACAGATACCTGTGCAGATATTTGCATGTTCATACAGATAGCGGTGTAGATACTTCCATGTTCCTACAGATGGCGGTGTAGATATTTACATGTTCATACAGATGGCGGTGTAGATATTTCCATGTTCGTACAGATGGCGGTGTAGATATTTCCATGTTCATAGAGATGGCGGTGTAGATATTTCCATGTTTATGCAGATAGCGGTATTGATATCTGCATGTTTATTCAGATGGTGGTGTAGGTATTTCCATGTTTATAGGGATGGCGGTCTAGATATTTCCATGTTTATAGCGATAGTGGTGTAGTTATTTCCAAGTTTATAGAGACAGCGTTGAAGATATTTCCATGTTTATACAGATAGCGGGGAAGATATTTCCATGTTTATAGAGATAGTGGTGTAGATAATTTCAATTCTATACCGAGAGCATTGTAGATATTTCCAAGTTCTTACAGATAGCGATGTAGATATCTCCACGTTTATAGAGATGGCGGTCTAGATATCTCCAAGTTCATACAGATGGCGGTGTAGATATTTCCATGTTCATACAAATGGCGGTGTAGATATTTCCATGTTCATAGAGATGGCGGTGTAGATATTTCCGTGTTCATACAAATGGCGGTGTAGATATTTGCATGTTCATGGAGATGGCGGTGTAGATATTTCCATGTTTATACAGATAGCAGTGTAGTAATTTCCATGTTTATAGAGATAGCAGTGTAGATATTTGCATGTTCATACAGATAGCTGTGTAGATATTTGCATGTTCATACAGATAGCGGTGTAGATATTTCCATCTTCGTACAGATAGCGGTGTAGATATTTCCATGTTCATACAGACAGCGGTGTAGATATTTCCATGTTCATACAGATAACGGTGTAGATATTTCCATGTTCATACAGATAGCGGTGTAGATATTTCCATGTTCATACAGTTAGCGGTGTAGATATTTCCATGTTCGTACAGATGGCCTTGTAGATATTTCCATGTTCATAGAGATGGCGGTGTAGATATTTCCATGTTTATGCAGATAGCGGTATAGATATTTCCATGTTAATACAGATGGTGGTGTAGATATTTCCATCTTTATAGAGATGGGAGTCTAGATATTTCCATGTTTATAGAGATAGTGGTGTAGATATTTCCAAGTTTATAGAGACTGTTGTAGATATTTCCATGTTTATAATGATAGCGGTGAAGTTATTTCCATGTCTATACAGATAGCGGTGTAGATATTTTCATGTTTATACAGATAACAGTGTAGATATTTCCATGTTTATAGAGATAGTGGTGTAGATAATTTCAATTTTATGCAGATAGCAGTGTAGATATTTCCAAGTTCATACAGATAACGGTGTAGATATTTCCATGTTTATAGAGATGGCGGTGTAGATATTTCCATGTTCATACAGAAGGCGGTGTACATATTTCCATGTTTATGGAGATGGCGGTGTAGATATTTCCATGTTCACACAGATGGCGGTGTAGATATTTCCATGTTTACACAGATAGCGGTGTAGATATTTCCATGTTTACACAGATAGCGGTGTGGATATTTCCATGTTTATGCAGATAGCGGTGTAGATATTTCCATGTTTATACAGATAGCGGTGCGGATATTTCCATGTTTATACAGATAGTTGGGCAGATATTTCCATGTTTATACAGATAGCGGTGTAGATATTTCCATCTTAATACAGATGGCGGTGTAGATATGTCCATGTTCGTACAGATGGCGGTGTAGATATTTCCATGTTCATACAGATGGCGGTGTAGAAATTTCGAAGTTTATAGAGATTGCACCGTAGTTATTTCCATATTTATAGAGAAATCTGTGTAGATATTTCCATGTATATGCAGATAGCTGTGTAGATATTTCCATGTTCATGCAGATAGCGGTGTAGATATTTCCATGTTCATCCAGATGCCAGTGTAGATATATTCATGCTCATACAGATGGCGGTGAAGATATTTCCATGTTCATACAGATGGCGGTGTAGATATTTCCATGTTCATACAAAATGCGGTGTAGATATTTCCATGTTCATAGAGATTTCGGTGTAGATATTTCCATGTTCATACAAATGGCAGTGTAGATATTTCCATGTTCATAGAGATGGCGGTGCAGATATTTCCATGTTCATACAGATGGCGGTGTAGATATTTCCATGTTTATAGAGATGGCGGTGGAGATATTTTCATGTTAACACAGATGGCGGTGTAGATATTTCCATGTTTACACAGATAGCGGTGTAGACATTTCCATGTTTACACAGATAGCGGTGTGGATATTTCCATGTTTATGCAGATAGCGGTGTAGATATTTCCATGTTTATACAGATTGCGGTGCGGATATTTCCATGTTTATACAGATGGGCAGATATTTCCATGTTTATACAGATAGCGGTGTAGATATTTCCATCTTAATACAGATGGCGGTGTAGATATGTCCATGTTCGTACAGATGGCGGTGTAGATATTTCCATGTTCATACAGATGGCGGTGTAGATATTTTGAAGTTTATAGAGATAGTGCTGTAGTTATTTCCATATTTATAGAGAAATCTGTGTAGATATTTAAATGTATTTGCAGATAGCTGTGTAGATATTTCCATGTTCATGCAGATAGTGGTGTAGATATTTCCATGTACATCCAGATGCCGGTGTAGATATATCCATGTTCATACAGATGGCGGTGAAGATATATCCATGTTCATACAGATGGCGGTGTAGATATTTCCATGTTCATACAAATGGTGGTGTAGATATTTCCATGTTCATAGAGATGGCGGTGTAGATATTTCCATGTTCATACAAATGGCGGTGTAGATATTTCCATGTTCATAGAGATGGTGGTGTAGATATTTCCATGTTTATACAGATAGCAGTGTAGTTATTTCCATGTTTATAGAGATAGTCGTGTAGATAATTTCAATTTTATACGGATAGCTGTGTAGATATTTGCATGTTCATGCAGATAGCGTTGTAGATATTTCCATGTTCATACAGATAGCGGTGTAGATATTTCCATGTTCATAGAGATGGCGGTGTAGATATTTCCATGTTTATGCAGATAGCAGTATAGATATTTCCAGGTTTATACAGATGGTGGTGTAGATATTTCCATGTTTATAGAGATGGCGGTCTAGATATTTCCATGTTTACAGAGATAGTGGTGTAGTTATTTCCAAGTGTATAGAGACAGCGCTGTAGATATTTCCATGTTTATACAGATAGCGGTGAAGATATTTCCATGTTCATACAAATGGCAGTGTAGATATTTCCATGTTCATAGAGATGGCGGTGTAGATATTTCCATATTTATACAGATAGCAGTGTAGTTATTTCCATGTTTATAGAGATAGCAGTGTAGATATTTCCATTGATATACAGATAGCTGTGTAGACATTTGCATGTTCATACAGATAGCGGTGTAGATATTTCCATATTCATACAGATAGCGGTGTAGATATTTCCATGTTCATACAGATAGCGGTGTAGATATTTCCATGTTCATACAGATAGCGGTGTAGATATTTCCATGTTCATACAGATAGCGGTTTAGATATTTCCATGTTCATACAGTTAGCGGTGTAGATATTTCCATGTTCATACAGATGGCGGTGTAGATATTTACATGTTTATACAGATGGCGGTGTAGATACTTCCATGTTCATACAGATAGCGGTGTTGATATTTCCATGTTCATACCAATAGCGGTGTAGATATTTCCATGTTCATAAAGTTAGCGGTGTAGATATTTCCATGTTCATACAGATGGCGGTGTAGATATTTCCATGTTCGTATGGATGGCAGTGTAGATATTTCCTTGTTCATACAGGTGGCGGTGTAGATATTTCCATGTTTATACAGATAGCAGTGTAGTTATTTCCATGTTTATAGAGATAGCAGTGTATATATTTTCATTGATATACAGATATCTGTGTAGATATTTCCATGTATATGCAGATAGCTGTGTAGATATTTCCATGTTCATACAGATAGCGGTGTAGATATTTCCATGTTCATAGAGATAACGGTGTAGATATTTAAATCTTCATACAGAAAGCGGCACAGATATTTCCATGTTCATACAGTAAGCGGTGTAGATATTTCCATATTCATACAGATGGCAGTGTAGATATTTACATGTTCATACTTATGTCGGTGTAGATATTTCCATGTTCGTACAGATGGCGTTGTAGATATTTCCATGTTCATAGAGATGGCGGTGTAGATATTTCCATGTTTATGCAGATAGCGGTATAGATATTTCCATGTTCATAGGGATGGCGGTCTAAGTATTTCCATGTTTATAGAGATAGTAGTGTAGTTATTTCGAAGTTTATTCAGACAGCGTTGCAGATATTTCCATGTTTATAGAGACAGCGTTGTAGATATTTCCATGTTTATAGAGATAGCGGTGAAGATATTTCCATGTTTATACAGATTGAGGTGTAGATATTTCCATGTTTATACAGATAGCGCTGTTGTTATTTCCATGTTTATAGAGAAAGCGGTGCGGATAGTTCCATGTTAATACAGATAGTAGTGCAGATATTTCCATGTTTATACAGATAGCGGTGTAGATATTTCCATGTTCATCCAGATAGAGGTGTAGATATTTCCATGTTCATACAGATAGCAGTGTAGATATTTCCATTTTCATACAGATAGCGGTGTAGATATTTCCATGTTCACACAGTTTGCGGTGTAGATATTTCCATGTTCATACAGATGGCGGTGTAGATATTTACATGTTCATACAGATGGCGGTGTAGATATTTCCATGTTCGTACGGATGGCAGTGTAGATATTTCCATGTTCATACAGGTGGCGGTGTAGATATTTCCAAGTTTATACAGATAGCAGTGTAGTTATTTCCATGTTTACAGAGATAGAAGTGAAGATATTTCCATTGATATACAGATAGCAGAGTAGATATTTCCAAGTTCATAGAGATAGCAGTGCAGATATTTCCACGTTTATAGAGATGGCTGTGTAGATATTTCCATGTTCATACAGATGGCGGTGTAGATATTTCCATGTTTATAGAGATGACGGTGTAGATATTTTCAGGTTTACACAGATAGCAGTGTAGATATTTCCATGTATACAGAGATAGCGGTGTAGACATTTCCATGTTTACACAGATAGCGGTGTGGATATTTCCATGTTTATGCAGATAGCGGTGTAGATATTTCCATGTTCATACAGATAGCGGTGTAGATATTTCCATGTTCATACAGATAGCGGTGTAGATATCTCCATGTTCATACAGATAGCGGTGTAGATATTTCCATGTTCATACCAATAGCGGTGTAGACATTTCCATGTTCATACATTTAGCGGTGTAGATATTTCCATGTTCATACAGATGGCGGTGAAGATATTTACATGTTCATACAGATGGCGGTGTAGATATTTCCTTGTTTGTACGGATGGCAGTGTAGATATTTCCATGTTCATACAGCTGGCGGTGTAGATATTTCCATGTTTATACAGATAGCAGTGTAGTTATTTCCATGTTAATAGAGATAGCGGTGTAGATATTTCCATTGATATACAGATAGCTGTGTAGATATTTGCATGTTCATACAGATGGCGGTGTAGATATTTCCATGTTCGAACAGTTAGCGGTGCAGCTATTTCCATGTTCATACAGATAGCGGTGTAGATATTTCTATGTTCATACAGATAACGGTGTAGATATTTCCATGTTCATACAGAGAGCGGTGTAGATATTTCCATGTTCATACAGTTAGCGGTGTAGATATTTCCATGTTCATACAGATGGCGATGTAGATATTTACATGTTCATACAGATGGCGGTATAGATATTTCCATGTTCGTACAGATGACGGTGTAGATATTTCCATGTTCATAGAGATGGCGGTGTAGATATTTCCATGTTTATGCAGATAGAGGTATAGATATTTCCATGTTTATACAGATGGAGGTGTAGATATTTCCATGTTTATATTGATGGCGGTCTAGATATTTCCATGTTTACTGAGATAGTGGTGTAGTTATTTCCAAGTTAATAGAGACAGCGTTGTAGATATTTCCATGTTTAAACAGATAGCGGTGAAGATATTTCCAGGTTTATACACATAGCGGTGTAGATATTTCCATGTTTATACAGATAGCAGTGTAGATATTTCCATGTTTATAGAGATAATGGTGTAGATAATTTCAATTTTATACAGAGAGCAGTGTAGATATTTCCAAGTTCATACAGATAGCGGTGTAGATATTTCCACGTTTATAGAGATGGCGGTGCAGATATTTCCATGTTCAGACAGTTAGCGGTGTAGATATTTCCAAGTTCATACAGATGGCGGTGTAGATATTTACATGTTCATACAGATGGCGGTGTAGATATATCCATGTTCGTACGGATGGCAGTGTAGATATTTCCATGTTCAAACAGGTGGCGGTGTATATATTTCCATGTTTATACAGAGAGCAGTGTAGTTATTTCCATGTTTATAGAGATAGCAGTGTAGATATTTCCATTGATATACAGATAGCTGTGTAGATATTTCCATGTTCATACATATAGCGGTGTAGATATTTCCATGTTCATACAGATAACGGTGTAGATATTTCCATGTTCATACAGTTAGGGGTGAAGATATTTCCATGTTCATACAAATGGCGGTGTAGATATTTCCATGTTTATACAGATAGCAGTGTAGATATTTCCATGTTAATAGAGATAGCAGTGTAGATATTTCCATTGATATACAGATAGCTGTGTAGATATTTGCATGTTCATACACATAGCGGAGTAGATATTTCCATCTTCATACAGATAGCGGTGTAGATATTTCCATGTTTGTACAGATGGCGGTGTACATATTTCCATGTTTATAGAGATGACGGTGTAGGTATTTTCATGTTTACACAGATGGAGGTGTAGATATTTCCATGTTTACACAGATAGAGGTGTAGACATTTCCTTGTTTACACAGATAGCGGTGTGGATATTTCCATGTTTATGCAGATAGCGGTGTAGATATTTCCATGTTTATACAGATAGCGGTGCGGTTATTTCCATGTTTATACAGATAGTGTTGGAGATATTTCCATGTTTATACAGGTAGCGATGTAGATATTTCCATCTTATTACAGATGGCGGTGTAGATATGTCCATGTTCATACAGATGGCGGTGTAGATATTTCCATGTTCATACAGATGGCGGTGTAGATATTTCGAAGTTTATAGAGATAGCGCTGTAGTTATTTTCATATTTATAGAGAAATCTGTGTAGATATTTCCATGTATATGCAGATAGCTGTGTAGATATTTCCACGTTTATAGAGATGTCGGTGTAGATATTTCCATGTTCATACAGATGGCGGTGTAGATATTTCCATGTTTATAGGGATGGCGGTGTAGATATTTTCAAGTTTACACAGATGGCGGTGTAGATATTTCCCTGTTTGCACAGATAGCGGTGTAGACATTTCCATGTTTACACAGATAGCGGTGTGGATATTTCCATGTTTATGCAGATAGCAGTGTAGATAATTCCATGTTTATACAGATAGCGGTGCGGATATTTCCATGTTTATACAGATAGTTGGGCAGATATTTCCATGTTTATACAGATAGCGGTGTAGGTATTTCCATCTTAATACAGATGGCGGTGTAGATATGTCCATGTTTGCACAGATGGCGGTGTAGATATTTCCATGTTCATACAGATGGCGGTGTAGATATTTTGAAGTTTATAGAGATACCACTTTAGTTATTTCCATATTTATAGAGAAATCTGTGTAGATATTTCCATGTATATTCAGATAGATGTGTAGATATTTCCATGTTCATGCAGATAGCGGTGTAGATATTTCCATGTTCATCCAGATGCCGGTGTACATATATCCATGTTCATACAGATGGCGGTGAAGATATTTCCATGTTCATACAGATGGTGGTGTAGATATTTCCATGTTCATACAAATGGCGGTGTAGATATTTCCATGTTCATAGAGATGGCGGTATAGATATTTCCATGTTCATACAAATGGCGGTGTAGATATTTCCATGTTCATAGAGATGGCGGTGTAGATATTTCCATATTTATAGAGATAGCAGTGTAGTTATTTCCATGTTTATAGAGATAGCAGTGTAGATATTTCCACTGATATACAGATAACTGTGTAGATATTTGCATGTTCATAGAGATAGCGGTGTAGATATTTGCATGTTCATAGAGATAGCGGTGTAGATATTCCCATGTTCATACAGATGGCGGTGTAGATATTTACATGTTCATACAGATGGCGGTGTAGGCATTTCCTTGTTTGTACGGATGGCAGTGTAGATATTTCCATGTTCATACAGGTGGCGGTGCAGATATTTCCATGTTTATACAGATAGTAGTGTAGTTATTTCCATGTTAATGGAGATAGCTGTGTAGATATTTCCATGTTCATACAGATAGCTGTGTAGATATTTGCATGTTCATACAGATAGCGGTGTAGACATTTCCATGTTCATATATTTAGCGGTGTAGATATTTCCATGTTCATACAGATGGCGAAGATATTTCCATGTTCATACAGATAGCGGTGTAGATATTTCCATGTTCATACAGTTAGCGGTGTAGATATTTCCACGTTCATACAGATGGCTGTGTAGATATTTCCATGTTCAAAGAGATGGCGGTGTAGATATTTCCATATTTATACTGATAGCAGTGTAGTTATTTCCATGTTTATAGAGATAGCAGTGTAGATATTTCCATTGATATACAGATAGCTGTGTAGATATTTGCATGGTCATACAGATAGCGGTGAAGATATTTCCAAGTTCGTACACATAGCGGTGTAGATATTTCCATGTTCATACAGATAGCGGTGTAGATATTTCCATGTTCATACAGATAAAGGTGTAGATATTCCCATGTTCATACAGATAGCGGTGTAGATATTTCCATGTTCATACAGTTAGCGGTGTAGGTATTTCCATGTTCATGCAGATGGCGGTGTAGATATTTACATGTTCATACAGATGGCGGTATAGTTATTTCCATGTTCATACAGATGGCGTTGTAGGTATTTCCACGTTCATGGAGATGGTGGTGTAGATATTTCCATGTTTATGCAGATAGCGGTATAGATATTTCCATGTTTATACAGATGGTGGTGTAGATATTTCCATGTTTATAGAGATGGCGGTGTAGATATTTCCATGTTCATACAGATGGCGGTGTAAATATTTCCATGTTTATAGGGATGGCGGTGTAGATATTTTCATGTTTACACAGATGGCGGTGTAGATATTTCCATGTTTACACAGATAGCGGTGTAGACATTTCCATGTTTACACAGATAGCAGTGTGTATATTTCCATGTTTATGCAGATAGCAGTGTAGATATTTCCATGTTTATACAGATAGCGGTGCAGACATTTCCATGTTTATACAGATAGTTGGGCAGATATTTCCATGTTTATACAGATAGCGGTGTAGATATTTCCATCTTAATACAGATGGCGGTGTAGATATGTCCATGTTTGTACAGATGGCGGTGTAGATATTTCCATGTTCATACAGATGGCGGTGTAGATATTTCGAAGTTTATACAGATAGCTCTGTAATTATTTCCTTATTTATAGAGAAATCTGTGTAGATATTTCCGTGTATATTCAGATAGCTGTGTAGATATTTCCATGTTCATGCAGATAGCGGTGTAGATATTTCCATGTTCATCCAGATGTTGGTGTACATATATCCATGTTCATACAGATGGCGGTGAAGATATTTCCGTGTTCATACAGATGGTGGTGTAGATATTTCCATGTTCATACAAATGGCGGTGTAGATATTTCCATGTTGATAGAGATGGCAGTGTAGATATTTCCATGTTCATACAAATGGCAGTGTAGATATTTCCATGTTCATGGAGATGGCAGTGTAGATATTTCCATATTTATACAGATAGCAGTGTAGTTTCTTCCATGTTTACACGGATAGCAGTGTAGATATTTTCATTGATATACAGATAGCTGTGTAGATATTTGCATGTTCATACAGATAGCGGTCTAGATATTTCCATGTTCATACAGATAGCGGTGTAGATATTTCCATGTTCATACAGATAGCGGTGTAGATATTTCCATGTTCATACAGATAGCGGTGTAGATATTTCCATTTTCATACAGATAGCTGTGTAGATATTTCCATGTTCATACAGTTAGCGGTGTAGATATTTCCATGTTCATACACATGGCGGAGTAGATATTTACATGTTCATACAGATGGCGGTGTAGATATTTCCATGTTCATAGAGATAGCGGTGTAGATATTTCCATGTTCATACAGATGGCGGTGTAGATATTTCGAACTTTATAGAGACAGCGCTGTAGTTATTTCCATATGTATAGAGAAATCTGTGTAGATATTTCCATGCCTATGCAGACAGCTGTGCAGATATTTCCATATTCATGCAGATAGCGGTGTAGATATTTCCAAGTTCATCCAGATGCCGGTGTAGATATATCCATGTTCATACAGATGGCGGTGAAGATATTTCCATGTTCATACAGATGGCGATGTAGATATTTCCATGTTCATACAAATGGCGGTGTAGATATTTCCATGTTCATAGAGATGGCGGTGTAGATATTTCCATGTTCATACAAATGGCGGTGTAGATATTTCCATGTTCATAGAGATGGCGTTGTAGATATTTCCATGTTTATACAGATAGCAGTGTAGTTATTTCCATGTTTATAGAGATAGCAGTGTAGATATTTTCATTGATATACAGATAGCAGTGTAGATATTTGCATGTTCATACAGATAGTGGTGTAGATATTTCCATGTTCATACACTTAGCGGTGTAGATATTTCCATGTTCATACAGATAGCGGTGAAGATATTTCCATGTTCATACAGATAGCGGAGTAGATATTTCCATGCTCATACAGATGGCGGTGTAGATATTTCCATGTTTACACGGATAGCAGTGTAGACATTTCCATGTTTACACAGATAGCGGTGTGGATATTTCCATGTTTATGCAGATAGCTGTGTAGATATTTCCATGTTTATACAGATAGCGGTGTAGACATTTCCATGTTTATGCAGATAGCGGTGTGGATATTTCCATGTTTATGCAGATAGCAGTGTAGATATTTCCATGTTTATACAGATAGCGGTGTAGATATTTCCATCTTAATACAGATATTCGTGTAGATATGTCCATGTTCCTACAGATGGCGGTGTAGATATTTCCATGTTCATACGGATGGCGGTGTAGATATTTTGAAGTTTGTAGAGATAGCGCTGTAGTTATTTCCATATTTATAGAGAAATCTGTGTAGGTATTTCCATGTATATGCAGATAGCTCTGTAGATATTTCCATGTTCATGCAGAGAGCGGTGTAGATATTTCCATGTTCATCCAGATGCCGGTGTAGATATTTGCATGTTCATACAGATAGCGGTGTAGATATTTCCATGTTCATACAGATAGCGGTGTAGATATTTCCATGTTCATACAGAGAGCTTTGTAGATATTTCCATGTTCATAGAGATGACGGTGTAGATATTTCCATGTTTATACAGATGGCAGTGCAGTTATTACCATGTTTATAGAGATAGCAGTGTAGATATTTCCATTGATATACAGATAGCTGTGTAGATATTTGCATGTTCATACAGATAGCGGTGTAGATATTTCCATGTTTATTCAGATAGTGGTGTAGATATTTCCATATTCATACAATTAGCGGGGTAGATATTTCCATGTTCATACAAATGGCGGTGTAGATATTCCCATGATTATACAGATAGCAGTGTAGAAATTTCCATGTTTATATAGATAGCAGTGTAGATATTTCCATTGATATACAGATAGCTGTGTAGATATTTGCATGTTCATACACATAGCGGTGTAGATATTTCCATGTTCATACAGGTAGCGGTGTAGATATTTCCATGTTCGTACAGAGAGCGGTGTAGATATTTCCATGTTCATACAGATAGCGGTGTAGATATTTCCATGTTCATACAGATGGCGGTGTAGATATTTCCATGTTCATACAAATGGCGGTGTAGATATTTCCATGTTCATACAAATGGCGGTGTAGATATTTCCATATTCATAGAGATGGCGGTGTAGATATTTCCATGTTCATACAAATGGCGGTGTAGATATTTCCATGTTCATAGAGATGGCAGTGTAGATCTTTCCATGTTTATACAGATAGCAGTGTAGTTATTTCCATGTTTATAGAGATAGCAGTGTAGATAGTTCCATTGATATACACATAGCTGTGTAGATATTTGCATGTTCATACAGATAGCGGTGTAGATATTTCCATCTTCGTACAGATAGTGGTGTAGATATTTCCATGTTCATACAGATAGCGGTGAAGATATTTCCATGTTCATACAGATAGCGGTGTAGATATTTCCATGCTCATACACTTAGTGGTGTAGATATTTCCATGTTCATACAGATAACGGTGTAGATATTTCCATGTTCATACAGATAGCGGTGTAGATATTTCCATGTTCATACAGATAGCGGTGTAGATATTTCCATGTTCATACAGAGAGCTTTGTAGATATTTCCATGTTCATAGAGATGACGGTGTAGATATTTCCATGTTTATACAGATGGCAGTGCAGTTATTACCATGTTTATAGAGATAGCAGTGTAGATATTTCCCTTGATATACAGATAGCTGTGTAGATATTTGCATGTTCATACAGATAGCGGTGTAGATATTTCCATGTTTATTCAGATAGTGGTGTAGATATTTCCATATTCATACAATTAGCGGGGTAGATATTTCCATGTTCATACAAATGGCGGTGTAGATATTCCCATGATTATACAGATAGCAGTGTAGAAATTTCAATGTTTATATAGATAGCAGTGTAGATATTTCCATTGATATACAGATAGCTGTGTAGATATTTGCATGTTCATACACATAGCGGTGTAGATATTTCCATGTTCATACAGGTAGCGGTGTAGATATTTCCATGTTCGTACAGAGAGCGGTGTAGATATTTCCATGTTCATACAGATAGCGGTGTAGATATTTCCATGTTCATACAGATGGCGGTGTAGATATTTCCATGTTCATACAAATGGCGGTGTAGATATTTCCATGTTCATACAAATGGCGGTGTAGATATTTCCATATTCATAGAGATGGCGGTGTAGATATTTCCATGTTCATACAAATGGCGGTGTAGATATTTCCATGTTCATAGAGATGGCAGTGTAGATCTTTCCATGTTTATACAGATAGCAGTGTAGTTATTTCCATGTTTATAGAGATAGCAGTGTAGATAGTTCCATTGATATACACATAGCTGTGTAGATATTTGCATGTTCATACAGATAGCGGTGTAGATATTTCCATCTTCGTACAGATAGTGGTGTAGATATTTCCATGTTCATACAGATAGCGGTGAAGATATTTCCATGTTCATACAGATAGCGGTGTAGATATTTCCATGCTCATACACTTAGTGGTGTAGATATTTCCATGTTCATACAGATAACGGTGTAGATATTTCCATGTTCATACAGATAGCGGTGTAGATATTTCCATGTTCATACAGTTAGTGGTGTAGATATTTCCATGTTCATACAGATGGCGGTGTAGTTATTTACACGTTCATACAGATGGCGGTATAGATATTTCCATGTTCGAACATATGGTGTTGTAAATATTTCCATGTTCATAGAGATGGCGTTGTAGATATTTCCATGTTTATGCCGATAGCGGTATAGATATTTCCATGTTTATACAGATGGTGGTGTGGATATTTCCATGTTTATAGAGATGGCGGTGTAAATATTTCCATGTTCATACAGATGGCGGTGTAAATATTTCCATGCTTATAGGGATGGCGGTGTAGATATTTTCATGTTTACACAGATGTCGGTGTAGATATTTCCATGTTTACACGGATAGCAGTGTAGACATTTCCATGTTTACACAGATAGCGGTGTGGATATTTCCATGTTTATGCAGATAGCAGTGTAGATATTTCCATGTTTATACAGATAGCGGTGTAGACATTTCCATGTTTACACAGATAGCTGTGTGGATATTTCCATGTTTATGCTGATAGCAGTGTAGATATTTCCATGTTTATACAGATAGCGGTGCGGATATTTCCATGTTTATTCAGATAGCGGTGCGGATATTTCCATGTTTATACAGATAGTTGGGCAGATATTTCCATGTTTATAGAGATGGCGGTGTAGATATTTCCATGTTCATACAAATGGCGGTGTAGATATTTCCATGTTCATAGAGATGGCGGTGTATATATTTCCATGTTCATACAAATTGCGGTGTAGATATTTCCATGTTTATAGAGATGGCGGTGTAGATAGTTCCATGTTTACACAGATGGCGGTGTAGATATTTCCCTGTTTACACAGATAGCAGTGTAGACATTTCCATATTTACACAGATAGCGGTGTGGATATTTCCATGTTTATGCAGATAGAGGTGTAGATATTTCCATGTTTTTACAGATAGCGGTGCGGATATTTCCATGTTTATACAGATAGTTCGGCAGATATTTCCATGTTTATACAGATAGCGGTGTAGATATTTCCATCTTAATACAGATGGCGGTGTAGATATGTCCATGTTCGTACAGATGGCGGTGTAGATATTTCCATGTTCATACAGATGGCGGTGTAGATATTTCGAAGTTTATAGAGATAGCGCTGTAGTTATTTCCATATTTATAGAGAAAGCTGTGTAGATATTTCCATGTATGTGCAGATAGCTGTGTAGATATTTCAATGTTAATGCAGATAGCGGTGTAGATATTTCCATGTTCATCCAGATGCCGGGGTAGATATATCCATGCTCATACAGATGGCGGTGAAGATATTTCCATGTTTATGCCGATAGCGGTATAGATATTTCCATGTTTATACAGATGGTGGTGTGGATATTTCCATGTTTATAGAGATGGCGGTGTAGATATTTCCATGTTCATACAGATATCGGTGTAAATATTTCCATGTTTATAGGGATGGCGGTGTAGATTTTTTCATGTTTACACAGATGTCGGTGTAGATATTTCCATGTTTACACGGATAGCATTGTAGACATTTCCATGTTTACATAGATAGCGGTGTTGATATTTCCATGTTTATGCAGATAGCAGTGTAGATATTTCCATGTTTATACAGATAGCGGTGTAGACATTTCCTTGTTTACACAGATAGCTGTGTGGATATTTCCATGTTTATGCAGATAGCAGTGTAGATATTTCCATGTTTATACAGATAGCGGTGCGGATATTTCCATGTTTATTCAGATAGCGGTGCGGATATTTCCATGTTTATACAGATAGTTGGGCAGATATTTCCATGTTTATAGAGATAGCCGTGTAGATATTTCCATGTTCATACAAATGGCGGTGTAGATATTTCCATGTTCATAGAGATGGTGGTGTAGATATTTCCATGTTCATACAAATGGCGGTGTAGATATTTCCATGTTCATAGAGATGGCGGTGTAGATCTTTCCATGTTTATACAGATAGCAGTGTAGTTATTTCCATGTTTACAGAGACAGCAGTGTAGATATTTCCACTGATATACAGATAGCTGTGTAGATATTTGCATGTTCATACAGAAAGCGGTGTAGATATTTCCATGTTGATTCAGATAGTGGTGAAGATATTTCCATATTCATACAGTTAGCGGTGTAGATATTTCCATGTTCGTACAGATGGCGGTGTAGATATTTCCATCTTCATAGAGATGGCAGTGTAGATATTTCCATGTTCATGCAGAGAGCGGTATAGGTATTTCCATGTTTATACAGATGGTGGTGTGGTTATTTCCATGTTTATAGAGATGGCGGTCTAGATATTTCCATGTTTATAGAGATAGTGGTGTAGTTATTTCCAAGTTTATAGAGACAGCGTTGTAGATATTTCCATGTTTATACAGATAGCGGTGAAGATATTTCCATGTTTATACAGATAGCGGTGTAGATATTTCCATGTTTTTACAGATCTCAGTGCAGATATTTCCATGTTTATAGAGATAGCGGTGTAGATAATTTCAATTTTATACAGATAGCAGTGTAGATATTTCCAAGTTCATACATATAGCAGTGTAGATATTTCCACGTTTATAGAGATGGCGGTGTAGATATTTCCATGTTCTTACAGATGGCAGTGTAGATATTTCTATGTTCATACAGATAGCTGTGTAGATATTTCCATGTTCTTACAGATAGCGGTGTAGATATTTCCATGTTCATACAGATAGCGGTGTAGATATTTCCATGTTCATACAGATAGCGGTGTAGATATATCCATGTTCATCCAGATGGCGGTGCAGCTATTTCCATGTTCATACAGATAGCGGTGTTGATATTTCCATGTTCATACAGATAGCTGTGTAGATATTTCCATGTTCAAATAGATAGCGGTGTAGATATTTCCATGTTTATAGAGATGGCGGTGTAGATATTTTCATGTTTCCACAGATGGCGGTGTAGATATTTCCATGTTTACACAGATAGCTTTGTGGACATTTCCATGTTTATGCAGATAGCAGTGTAGATATTTCCATGTTTATACAGATAGCGGTGTGGATATTTCGAAGTTTATAGAGATAGCGCTGTAGTTATTTCCATATTTATAGAGAAATCTGTGTTGATATTTCCATGTACATGCAGATAGCTGTGTAGATATTTCCAAATTCATACAGATAGCGGTGTAGATGTTTCCATGCTTATAGAGATGGCGGTGTAGATATTTCCATTGATATAGAGATAGCTGTGTAGATATTTGCATGTTTATACAGATAGCGGTGTAGATATTTCCATGTTCATACAGATAGCGGTGTAGATATTTTCATGTTCAAACATATAACGGTGTAGATATTTCCATGTTCATACAGATGGCGGTGTAGATATTTCCATGTTCATACAGATAGCGGTGTAGATATTTCCATGTTCATACAGTTAGCGGTGTAGATATTTCCATGTTCACACAGATAGCGGTGTAGATATTTCCATGTTCATACAGTTAGCGGTGTAGATATTTTCATGTTCATACAGATGGCGGTGTAAATATTTACATGTTAATACAGATGGCGGTGTAGATATTTCCATGTTCGTACGGATGGCAGTGTAGATATTTCCATGTTCGTACAGGTGGTGATGTATATATTTCCAAGTTTATACAGATAGCAGTGTAGATATTTCCATGTTTATAGAGATAGCAATGTAGATATTTCCATTGATATACAGATAGCTGTGTAGATATTTGCATGTTCATAAAGATAGCGGTGTAGATATTTCCATGTTGATAGAGATGGCGGTGTAGATATTTCCATGTTTACACAGATAGCAGTGTAGTTATTTCCATGTTTATGGAGACAGCAGTGTAGATATTTCCATTGATATAGAGATAGCTGTGTAGATATTTGCATGTTTATACAGATAGCGGTGTAGATATTTCCATGTTCAAACATATAACGGTGTAGATATTTCCATGTTCATACAGATGGCGGTGTAGATATTTCCATGTTCACACAGATAGCGGTGTAGATATTTCCATGTTCATACAGTTAGCGGTGTAGATATTTCCATGTTCATACAGATGGCGGTGTAAATATTTACATGTTAATACAGATGGCGGTGTAGATATTTCCATGTTCGTACGGATGGCAGTGTAGATATTTCCATGTTCGTACAGGTGGCGATGTATATATTTCCAAGTTTATACAGATAGCAGTGTAGATATTTCCATGTTTATAGAGATAGCAATGTAGATATTTCCATTGATATACTGATAGCTGTGTAGATATTTGCATGTTCATAAAGATAGCGGTGTAGATATTTCCATGTTCATACAGATAGCAGTGTAGATATTTCCATGTTCATACAGATAGCGGTGTAGATATTTCCATGTTCATACAGTTAGCGGTGTAGATATTTCCATGTTCATACAGATGGCGGTGTAGATATTTACATGTTCATACAGATGGCGGTGTAGATATTTCTATGTTCATACAGATGGCGGTGTAGATATTTCCATGTTCATAGAGGTGGCGGTGTAGATATTTCCATGTTTATGCAGATAGCGGTATAGATATTTCCATGTTTATACAGATGGTGGTGTAGATATTTCCATGTTTATGGGGATGGCGGTGTAGATATTTTCATGTTTACACAGATGGCGGTGTAGATATTTCCATGTTTACACAGATAGCGCTGTAGACATTTCCATGTTTACACAGATAGCGGAGTGGATATTTCCATGTTTATGCAGATAGCAGTGTAGATATTTCCATGTTTATACAGATAGCGGTGCAGATATTTCCATGTTTATACAGATAGTTGGGCAGATATTTCCATGTTTATACAGATAGCGGTGTAGATATTTCCATCTTAATACAGATGGCAGTATAGATATGTCCATGTTTGTACAGATGGCAGTGTAGATATTTCCATGTTCATACAGATGGCGGTGTAGATATTTCCATGTTCATAGAGATGGCGGTGTAGATATTTTCATGTTCACACAAATGGCGGTGTAGATATTTCCATGTTCATAGAGATGGCGGTGTAGATATTTCCATGTTTATACAGATAGCAGTGTAGTTATTTCCATGTTTATAGAGATAGCAGTGTAGATATTTCCATTGATATACAGATAGCTTTGTAGATATTTGCATGTTTATACAGATAGCTGTGTAGATATTTCCATGTTCATACAGATGGCGGTGTAGATATTTCCATGTTCATACAGATAGCGGTGTAGATATTTCCATGTTCATACAGATAGCGGTGTAGATATTTCCATGTTCATACAGATAGCAGTGTAGATATTTCCATGTTCATACACTTAGCGGTGTAGATATTTCCATGTTTATAGAGATAGTGGTGTAGTTATTTCCAAGTTTATAGAGACAGCGTTGTAGATATTTCCGTGTTTATACAGAGAGCGCTGAAGATATTTCCATGTTTATACAGATAGCGGTGTAGATATTTCCATGTTTATACAGATAAGAGTGTAGATATTTCCATGTTTATAGAAATAGTGGTGTAGATAATTTCAATTTATACAGATAGCAGTGTAGATATTTCGAAGTTCATACCGATAGCGGTGTAGATATTTTCACGTTTATAGTGATGGCGGTGTAGATATTTCCATGTTCATACAGATAGCGGTGTAGATATTTCCATGTTCATACAGGTAGCGGTGTAGATATTTCCATGTTCATACAGGTGGCGGTGTAGATATTTACATGTTCATACAGATGGCCGTGTAGATATTTCCATGTTCGTACGAATGGCAGTGTAGATATTTCCAAGTTCATACAGGAGGCGGTGTAGATATTTCCATGCTTATACAGATAGCGGTGTAGTTATTTCCATGTTTATAGAGATAGCAGTGTAGATATTTCCATTGATATACAGATAGCTGTGTAGATATTTGCATGTTCATACAGATAGCGGTGTAGGTATTTCTATGTTCGTACAGATAGCGGTGTAGATATTTCCATGTTCATACAGATAGCGGTGTAGATATTTCCATGTTCATAGAGATAACGGTGTAGATATTTCCATGTTCATACAGATAGCGGTGTAGATATTTCCATGTTCATACAGTTAGCGGTGTAGATATGTCCATGTTCATACAGACGGCGGTGTGGATATTTACATGTTCATACAGATGGCGGTGTAGATATTTCCATGTTCGTACAGATGGCGGTGTAGATATTTCCATGTTCATACAGATGGCGGTGTAGATATTTCCATGTTTATAGGGATGGCAGTGTAGATATTTTCATGTTTACACAGATGGCGGTGTAGAGATTTCCACGTTTACACAGATAACAGTGTAGACATTTCCATGTTTACACAGATATTGGTGTGGATATTTCCATGTTTATACAGATAGCGGTGCGGATATTTCCATGTTTATGTAGATAGCGGTGTAGATATTTCCATGTTTATACAGATAGCGGTGCGGGTATTTCCATGTTTATACAGATAGTGGTGCAGATATTTCCATGTTTTTAAAGATAGCGGTGTAGATATTTCCATGTTAATACAGATATTCGTGTAGATATGTCCATGTTCCTACAGATGGCGGTGTAGATATTTCCATGTACATACAGATGGCGGTGTAGATATTTCGAAGTTTACAGAGATAGCGCTGTAGTTATTTCCATATTTATAGAGAAATCTCTGTAGGTATTTCCATGTATATGCAGATAGCTCTGTAGATATTTCCATGTTCATGCAGAGAGCGGTGTAGATATTTCCATGTTCATTAAGATGCCGGTGTAGATATTTGCATGTTCATACAGATAGCGGTGTAGATATTTCCATGTTCATACAGATAGCGGTGTAGATATTTCCATGTTCATACAGAGAGCTTTGTAGATATTTCCATGTTCATAGAGATGACGGTGTAGATATTTCCATGTTTATACAGATGGCAGTGCAGTTATTACCATGTTTATAGAGATAGCATTGTAGATATTTCCATTGATATACAGATAGCTGTGTAGATATTTGCATGTTCATACAGATAGCGGTGTAGATATTTCCATGTTTATTCAGATAGTGGTGTAGATATTTCCATATTCATACAATTAGCGGGGTAGATATTTCCATGTTCATACAAATGGCGGTGTAGATATTCCCATGATTATACAGATAGCAGTGTAGAAATTTCCATGTTTATATAGATAGCAGTGTAGATATTTCCATTGATATACAGATAGCTGTGTAGATATTTGCATGTTCATACACATAGCGGTGTAGATATTTCCATGTTCATACAGGTAGCGGTGTAGATATTTCCATGTTCGTACAGAGAGCGGTGTAGATATTTCCATGTTCATACAGATAGCGGTGTAGATATTTCCATGTTCATACAGATGGCGGTGTAGATATTTCCATGTTCATACAAATGGCGGTGTAGATATTTCCATGTTCATACAAATGGCGATGTAGATATTTCCATGTTCATAGAGATGGCGGTGTAGATCTTTCCATGTTTATACAGATAGCAGTGTAGTTATTTCCATGTTTATAGAGATAGCAGTGTAGATAGTTCCATTGATATACACATAGCTGTGTAGATATTTGCATGTTCATACAGATAGCGGTGTAGATATTTCCATCTTCGTACACATAGTGGTGTAGATATTTCCATGTTCATACAGATAGCGGTGAAGATATTTCCATGTTCATACAGATAGCGGTGTAGATATTTCCATGGTCATACACTTAGTGGTGTAGATATTTCCATGTTCATACAGATAACGGTGTAGATATTTCCATGTTCATACAGATAGCGGTGTAGATATTTCCATGTTCATACAGTTAGTGGTGTAGATATTTCCATGTTCATACAGATGGCGGTGTAGTTATTTGCATGTTCATACAGATGGCGGTATAGATATTTCCATGTTCGTACAGATGGTGTTGTAAATATTTCCATGTTCATAGAGATGGCGTTGTAGATATTTCCATGTTTATGCCGATAGCGGTATAGATATTTCCATGTTTATACAGATGGTGGTGTGGATATTTCCATGTTTATAGAGATGGCGGTGTAGATATTTCCATGTTCATACAGATGGCGGTGTAAATATTTCCATGTTTATAGGGATGGCGGTGTAGATATTTTCATGTTTACACAGATGTCGGTGTAGATATTTCCATGTTTACACGGATAGCAGTGTAGACATTTCCATGTTTACACAGATAGCGGTGTGGATATTTCCATGTTTATGCAGATAGCAGTGTAGATATTTCCATGTTTATACAGATAGCGGTGTAGACATTTCCATGTTTACACAGATAGCTGTGTGGATATTTCCATGTTTATGCAGATAGCAGTGTAGATATTTCCATGTTTATACAGATAGCGGTGCGGATATTTCCATGTTTATTCAGATAGTTGGGCAGATATTTCCATGTTTATAGAGATGGCGGTGTAGATATTTCCATGTTCATACAAATGGCGGTGTAGATATTTCCATGTTCATAGAGATGGCGGTGTAGATATTTCCATGTTCATACAAATTGCGGTGTAGATATTTCCATGTTTATAGAGATGGCGGTGTAGATAGTTCGATGTTTACACAGATGGCGGTGTAGATATTTCCCTGTTTACACAGATAGCGGTGTAGACATTTCCATATTTACACAGATAGCGGTGTGGATATTTCCATGTTTATGCAGATAGAGGTGTAGATATTTCCATGTTTATACAGATAGCGGTGCGGATATTTCCATGTTTATACAGATAGTTCGGCAGATATTCCCATGTTTATACAGATAGCGGTGTAGATATTTCCATCTTAATACAGATGGCGGTGTAGATATGTCCATGTTCGTACAGATGGTGGTGTAGATATTTCCATGTTCATACAGATGGCGGTGTAGATATTTCGAAGTTTATAGAGATAGCGCTGTAGTTATTTCCATATTTATAGAGAAATCTGTGTAGATATTTCCATGTATGTGCAGATAGCTGTGTAGATATTTCAATGTTAATGCAGATAGCGGTGTAGATATTTCCATGTTCATCCAGATGCCGGTGTAGATCTATCCATGCTCATACAGATGGCGGTGAAGATATTTCCATGTTTATGCCGATAGCGGTATAGATATTTCCATGTTTATACAGATGGTGGTGTGGATATTTCCATGTTTATAGAGATGGCGGTGTAGATATTTCCATGTTCATACAGATGGCGGTGTAAATATTTCCATGTTTATAGGGATGGCGGTGTAGATTTTTTCATGTTTACACAGATGTCGGTGTAGATATTTCCATGTTTACACGGATAGCATTGTAGACATTTCCATGTTTACACAGATAGCGGTGTGGATATTTCCATGTTTATGCAGATAGCAGTGTAGATATTTCCATGTTTATACACATAGCGGTGTAGATATTTCCATGTTTATACAGATAAGTGTGTAGATATTTCCATGTTTATAGAAATAGTGGTGTAGATAATTTCAATTTATACAGATAGCAGTGTAGATATTTCCAAGTTCATACCGATAGCGGTGTAGATATTTTCATGTTTATAGTGATGGCGGTGTAGATATTTCCATGTCCATACAGATAGCGGTGTAGATATTTCCATGTTCATACAGGTAGCGGTGTAGATATTTCCATGTTCATACAGGTGGCGGTGTAGATATTTACATGTTCATACAGATGGCCGTGTAGATATTTCCATGTTCGTACGAATGGCAGTGTAGATATTTCCATGTTCATACAGGAGGCGGTGTAGATATTTCCATGCTTATACAGATAGCGGTGTAGTTATTTCCATGTTTATAGAGATAGCAGTGTAGATATTTCCATTGATATACAGATAGCTGTGTAGATATTTGCATGTTCATACAGATAGCGGTGTAGGTATTTCCATGTTCGTACAGATAGCGGTGTAGATATTTCCATGTTCATACAGATAGCGGTGTAGATATTTCCATGTTCATACAGATAACGGTGTAGATATTTCCATGTTCATACCAATAGCGCTGTAAACATTTCCATGTTCATACAGTTAGCGGTGTAGATATGTCCATGTTCATACAGAAGGCGGTGTAGATATTTACATGTTCATACAGATGGCGGTGTAGATATTTCCATGTTTGTACAGATGGCGGTGTAGATATTTCCATGTTCATACAGATGGCGGTGTAGATATTTCCATGTTTATAGGGATGGCAGTGTAGATATTTTCATGTTTACACAGATGGCGGTGTAGAGATTTCCATGTTTACACAGATAACGGTGTAGACATTTCCATGTTTACACAGATATCGGTGTGGATATTTCCATGTTTATACAGATAGCGGTGCGGATATATCCATGTTTATGCAGATAGCGGTGTAGATATTTCCATGTTTATACAGATAGCGGTGCGGGTATTTCCATGTTTATACAGATAGTGGTGCAGATATTTCCATGTTTATAAAGATAGCTGTGTAGATATTTCCATCTTAATACAGATGGCGGTGTTGATATGTCCATGTTCGTACAGATGGCGGTGTAGATATTTCCATGTTCATACATATGGCGGTGTAGATATTTCGAAGTTTATACAGATAGCGCTGTAGTTATTTCCATATTTATAGAGACATCTGTGTAGATATTTCCATGTATATGCAGATAGCTGTGTAGATATTTCCATGTTCATGCAGATAGCGGTGTAGATATTTCCATGTTCATCCAGATGCCGGTGTAGATATTTCCATGTTCATACAGATAGCGGTGTAGATATTTCCATGTTCATACAGAGAGCGGTGTAGATATTTCCATGTTCATACAGATAGCGGTGTAGATATTTCCATGTTCATACAGATAGCGGTGTAGGTATTTCCATGTTTATAGAGATAGCAGTGTAGATATTTCCATTGATATACTTATAGCTGTGTAGATATTTGCATGTCCATACAGATAGCAGTGTAGATATTTCCACGTTCATACAGATAGCGGTGTAGATATTTCCATGTTTATACAGATAGTGGTGCGGATATTTCCATGTTTATACAGATACTTGGGCAGATATTTCCATGTTTATACAGATAGCGGTGTAGGTATTTCCATCTTAATACAGATGGCGGTGTAGATATGTCCATGTTCGTACAGATGGCGTTGTACATATTTCCATGTTCATACAGATGGGGGTATAGATATTTTGAATTTTATAGAGATAGCGCTGTAGTTATTTCCATATTTATTGAGAAATCTGTGTAGATATTTCCATGTATATGCAGATAGCTGTGTAGATATTTCCATTTTCATGCAGATAGCGGTGTAGATATTTCGATGTTCATCCAGATGCCGGTGTAGATATATCCATGTTCATACAGTTGGGGGTGATGATATTTCCATGTTCATACAGATGGCGATGTAGATATTTCCAAGTTCATGCAAATGGCGGTGTAGATATTTCCATGTTCATAGAGATGGCGGAGTAGATATTTCCATGTACATAGAAATGGCGGTGTAGATATTTAAATGTTCGTACACATGGCGGTACAGTTATTTCCATGTTCATAAAGTTAACCGTGTAGATATTTCCATGTTCATACAGATGGCGGTGTAGATATTTACATGTTCATACACATTGCGTTGTACATATTTCCAGGTTCGTATGGATGGCAGTGTAGATATTTCCATGTTCATACAGGTGGCGGTGTAGATATTTCCATGTTTATACAGATAGCAGTGTAGTTATTTCCATGTTTATAGAGATAGCAGTGTAGATATTTCCATTGATATACAGATAGCTGCGTAGATATTTGCATGTTCGTACCGATGGCGGTGTAGATATTTCCATGATCATACAGAGAGCGGTGTAGATATTTCCATGTTCATACAGAGAGCGGTGTAGTT